>NW_027094526.1:0-83098 GCF_029207755.1 Chamaea fasciata
ACACCAAGGGCACCCCCAGAGACACCTAGGGGACAGCCAGGGCACCCCCAGGGACACCAAGGGGACAGCCAGGGCACCCCAGGGACAGCCAGGGCACGCCCAGGGACATCTAGGGGACAGCCAGGGTACCCCAGGGACACCCAGGGCACCCCAGGGACACCTAGAGGACAGCCAGGGCACCCTCAGGGACACCAAGGGCACAGCCAGGGCACCCCAAGGACAGCCAGGGCAGCCCAGGGACACCTACGAGACAGCCAGGGCACCCTAGGGCAGCCCAGGGACACCCAGCGTACCCCAGGGACACGTAGGGGACCTCCCGGGCACCCCAGGGACAGCCAGGGCACCCCAGGGACACCCAGGGCACCCCCAGGGACACCTAGGGGACAGCCAGGGCCCCCCCAGGGACACCGAGGGGACAGCCAGGGCACTCCAGGGACAGCCAGGGCACCCCCAGGGACACCTAGGGGTAAGCCAGGGCACCCCGAGGGACACCTAGGGGACAGCCAGGGCACCCCCAGGGAAACCTAGGGGACAGCCAGGGCACCCCGAGGGACACCAGGGCACCCCCAGGGACACCTAGGGGACTGCCAGGGCATCCTAGGGACAGCTAGGGCACCCCCAGGGACACCAAGGGCACAACCAGGGCACCCTAGGGACAGCCAGGGCCCCCCCAGGGACACCTAGGGGACAGCCAGGGAACCACAGGGACACCTAGGGGACAGCCCTGGCACCCCAGGGACAGCCAGGGCCCCCCCAGGGACACCTAGGGGAAAGCCAGGGCACCCCAGGGACAGCCAGGGCACCCCCTGGGACACCTAGGGGACAGCCAGGGCCCTCCCAGGGACACCTAGGGGACAGCCAGGGCCCCCCAAGGGACACCCAGGGCACCCCCAGGGACACCTAGGGGACAGCCAGGGCATCCCGAGGGACACATAGGCGACAGCCAGGGAACCCCAGGGACACCCAGAGCACGCCCAGGGACACCCAGGGCACAGCCAGGGCACCCCCAGGGACACCGAGAGGACAGGCAGGGCGCCCCCAGGGACACCTTGGGGACAGCCATGGCACCCCAGGGACAGCGAGGGCACCCCCAGGGACACCTAGAGGAAAGCCAGGCCCCCCCAGGGACACCCAGGGCACCCCCAGGGACACCTAGGGGACAGCCAGGGCACCCCAGGCACACCCAGGGCACGCCCAGGGACACCTAGGGGACAGCCAGGGCACCCCCAGGGACACCGAGGGCACCCCCAGGGACACCTAGGGGACAGCCAGGGCACCCCCAGGGACATTTAGGGGACAGCACGGGCACTCCAGGGACACCCAGGGCATCCCCAGGGACACCTAGGGGACAGCCAGGGCACCCCAGGGACACCCAGGGCACCCCAAGGGCCGCCTAGGTGACAGCCAGGGCACCCCAGGGAAAGCGAGGGCACCCCCAGGGACACCTAGGGGACAGGCAGGGCACCCCCAGGGACACCTAGGGGACAGGCAGGGCACCCCCAGGGACACCGAGGGGAAAGCCAGGGCACCCCAGGGACAGCGAGGGCACCCCCAGGGACACCTAGGGGACAGGCAGGGCACCCCCAGGGACACCTAGGGGACAGGCAGGGCACCCCCAGGGACAACGAGGGGAAAGCCAGGGCACCCCCAGGGACACCTAGGGGACAGGCAGGGCACCCCCAGGGACACCGAGGGACAGCCAGGGCACCCCCAGTGACACCTAGGGGACAGCCAGGGCTCCCCCAGGGACAGCCAGGGCACCCCCAGGGACACCTAGGGGACAGCCAGGGCACCCCCAGGGACACCTAGGGGACAGCCAGGGCACCCCAGGGACACCCAGGGCAGCCCCAGGGACACCTAGGGTACCTTCAGGGCCCCCCTAGGGACACGTACGGGACGGCCAGGGGACCCCAGTGACACCCTGTGCACCCCCAGGGACACCTAGGGCACCCCCAGGGACACCTAGGGGACAGCCAGGGCAGCCCAGGGACACCCAGGGCACCCCCAAGGACACCTAGGGGACAGCCAGGGCACCCCCAGGGACACCAAGGGCACCCCAGAGACACCCAGGGCACGCCCAGGGACACCTAGGGGACAGCCAGGGCCCCCCCAGGGACACCGAGGGGACAGCCAGGGCACCCCCAGGGACACCAGGGCACCTCCAGGGCACCCCAGGGACCCACAGAGCACCCCCAGGGACACCAAGGGGACAGCCAGGGCACCCCGGGGACACCCAGGGCACCCCCAGGGACACCTAGGGGACAGCCAGGGCACCCCCAGGGCCACCTAGGGGACAGCCAGGGCACCCCCAGGGACAGCATGGGCCCCCCCAGGGACATCCAGGGCACCCCCAGGGACACCTAGGGGACAGCCAGGGCACCCCCAGGGCCAGCTAGGGGACAGCCAGGGCACCCCCAGGGACAGCCAGGGCACCCCAGGGACACCCAGGGCAGCCCCAGGGACACCTAAGGTACCTTCAGGCCCCCCTAGGGACACGTACGGGACGGCCAGGGGACCCCAGTGACACCCTGTGCACCCCCAGGGACACCTAGGGCACCCCCATGGACACCTAGGGGACAGCCAGGGCAGCCCAGGGACACCCAGGGCACCCCCAGGGACACCTAGGGGACAGCCAGGGCACCCCCAGGGACACCAAGGGCACCCCCAGAGACACCTAGGGGACAGCCAGGGCACCCCCAGGGACACCTAGGGGACAGCCAGGGCACCCCAGGGACAGCCAGGGCACCCCCAGGGACACCTAGGGGACAGCCAGGGCACCCCAGGGACAGCAAGGGCACGCCCAGGGACACCTATGGGACAGCCAGGGCCCCCCCAGGGACACCTAGGGGACAGCCAGGGCACCCCAGGGACACCCAGGGCACCCCAGGGACACCTAGGGGACAGCCAGGGCCCCCCCAGGGACACCGAGGGGACAGCCAGGGCACTCCAGGGACAGCCAGGGCACCCCCAGGGACACCTAGGGGACAGCCAGGGCACCCCCAGGGACACCAGGGCACCTCCAGGGCACCCCAGGGACCCACAGGGCTCCCCCAGGGACACCTAGGGGACAGCCAGGGCCCCCCCAGGGACACCGGGGGGACAGCCAGGGCACTCCAGGGACAGCCAGGGCACCCCCAGGGACACCTAGGGGACAGCCAGGGCACCCCCAGGGACACCAGGGCACCTCCAGGGCACCCCAGGGACACGCAGGGCACACCCAGGGACACCTAGGAGACAGGCAGGGCACCCCCAGGGACACCGAGGGGAAAGCCAGGGCACCCGCAGGGACACCTAGGGGAAGGCAGGACACCCCCAGGGACACCTAGGGGACAGCCAGGGCACCCCTAGGGACATGTAGGGACAGCCAGGGCACTCCAGGGACACCCAGGGCACCCACAGGGACATTTAGGAGACAGCCAGGGCACCCCCAGGGACACCCAGGGCACCCCCAGGGATACCTAGGGGACAGCCAGGGCACCCCAGGGACTGCGAGGGCACCCCCAGGGACACCTAGGGGACAGCCAGGGCACCCCCAGGGACATCCAGGGCAACCCCAGGGACACCTTGGGGACAGGCAGGGCACTCCCAGGGACACTCTGGGCACCCACAGGGACAACTTGGGGACAGCCAGGGCACCCCAGGGACACCCAGGGCACCCCCAGGGACACCTAGGGGACAGCCAGGGCACCCTAGGGATAGCCAGCGAACCCCCAGGTACACCAAGGGCACCCCCAGGGACACCTAGGGGACAGGCAGGGCACCCCAGGGACACGCAGGGCACCCCCAGGGACACCTAGGGGACAGCCAGGGCACCCCCAGGGACACCTAGGGGACAGCCAAGGCACCCCAGGGACAACCAGGGCACCCTCAGGGACACCTAGGCGACCTCCAGGGACATCTAGGGGACAGCCAGGGCACCCCAGGGACAGCCAGGTCACCCCCAGGGACACCTAGGGGACAGCCAGGGCACCCCCAGGGCCACCTAGGGGACAGCCAGGGCACCCCCAGGGACAGCCAGGGCCCCTCCAGGGACATCCAGGGCACCCCCAGGGACACCTAGGGGACAGCCAGGGCACCCTAGGGATAGCCAGGGAACCCCCAGGGACACCAAGGGCACCCCCAGGGACACCTAGGGGACAGGCAGGGCACCCCAGGGACACGCAGGGCACCCCCAGGGAAACCTAGGGGACAGCCAGGGCACCCTAAAGACAGCCAGGGCACCCCATGGGACACCTAGGGGACAGGCAGGGCACCCCCAGGGACACCTAGGGGACAGCCAGGGCACCGCCAGGGACATTTAGGGGACAGCACGGGCACTCCAGAGACACCCAGGGCATCCCCAGGGACACCTAGGGGACTGCCACGGCACCCCCAGGGACACCCAGGGCACCTCCAGGGACACCTAGGGGACAGCCAGGGCACCCCAGGGACACCCAGGGCACCCCCAGGGCCGCCTAGGAGACAGCCAGGGTACCCCAGGGACAGCGAGGGCACCCCCAGGGACACCTAGGGGACAGGCAGGGCACCTCCAGGGACACCTAGGGGACAGCCAGGGCACCCCCAGGGCCACCTAGGGGACAGCCAGGGCACCCCCAGGGCCAACTAGGGGACAGCCAGGGCACCCCCAGGGACAGCCAGGGCCCCCCCAGGGACATCCAGGGCACCCCCAGGGACACCTAGGGGACAGCCAGGGCACCCCCAGGGACACCAAGGGGACCTCCAGGGACACCTAGGGGACAGCCAGGGCACCCCCAGGGACACCTAGGGGACAGCCAAGGCACCCCAGGGACAGCCAGGGCTCCCCCAGGGACACCTAGGCGACCTCCAGGGACATCTAGGGGACAGCCAGGGCACCCCAGGGACAGCCCGGGCACCCCCAGGGACACCTAGGGGACAGCCAGGGCCCCCCCAGGGACACCTAGGGGACAGCCAGGGCACCCCAGGGACACCTAGGGCACCCCCAGGGACACCTAGGGGACAGGCAGGGCACCCCAGGGACACGCAGGGCACCCCCAGGGACATCTTGGGGACACCCAGGGCAGCCCCAGGGACACCTAAGGTACCTTCAGGGCCCCCCAAGGGACACGTACGGGACGGCCAGGGGACCCCAGTGACACCCTGTGCACCCCCAGGGACACCTAGGGGACAGCCAGGGCAGCCCAGGGACACCCAGGGCACCCCCAGGGACACCTAGGGGACAGCCAGGGCACCCCCAGGGACACCAAGGGCACCCCCAGAGACACCTAGGGGACAGCCAGGGCACCCCCAGGGACACCAAGGGGACAGCCAGGGCACCCCAGGGACAGCCAGGGCACGCCCAGGGACATCTAGGGGACAGCCAGGGTACCCCAGGGACACCCAGGGCACCCCAGGGACACCTAGAGGACAGCCAGGGCACCCTCAGGGACACCAAGGGCACAGCCAGGGCACCCCAAGGACAGCCAGGGCAGCCCAGGGACACCTACGAGACAGCCAGGGCACCCTAGGGCAGCCCAGGGACACCCAGCGTACCCCAGGGACACGTAGGGGACCTCCCGGGCACCCCAGGGACAGCCAGGGCACCCCAGGGACACCCAGGGCACCCCCAGGGACACCTAGGGGACAGCCAGGGCCCCCCCAGGGACACCGAGGGGACAGCCAGGGCACTCCAGGGACAGCCAGGGCACCCCCAGGGACACCTAGGGGTAAGCCAGGGCACCCCGAGGGACACCTAGGGGACAGCCAGGGCACCCCCAGGGAAACCTAGGGGACAGCCAGGGCACCCCGAGGGACACCAGGGCACCCCCAGGGACACCTAGGGGACTGCCAGGGCATCCTAGGGACAGCTAGGGCACCCCCAGGGACACCAAGGGCACAACCAGGGCACCCTAGGGACAGCCAGGGCCCCCCCAGGGACACCTAGGGGACAGCCAGGGAACCACAGGGACACCTAGGGGACAGCCCTGGCACCCCAGGGACAGCCAGGGCCCCCCCAGGGACACCTAGGGGAAAGCCAGGGCACCCCAGGGACAGCCAGGGCACCCCCTGGGACACCTAGGGGCCAGGGCCCTCCCAGGGACACCTAGGGGACAGCCAGGGCCCCCCAAGGGACACCCAGGGCACCCCCAGGGACACCTAGGGGACAGCCAGGGCATCCCGAGGGACACATAGGCGACAGCCAGGGAACCCCAGGGACACCCAGAGCACGCCCAGGGACACCCAGGGCACAGCCAGGGCACCCCCAGGGACACCGAGAGGACAGGCAGGGCGCCCCAGGGACACCTTGGGGACAGCCATGGCACCCCAGGGACAGCGAGGGCACCCCCAGGGACACCTAGAGGAAAGCCAGGCCCCCCCAGGGACACCCAGGGCACCCCCAGGGACACCTAGGGGACAGCCAGGGCACCCCAGGCACACCCAGGGCACGCCCAGGGACACCTAGGGGACAGCCAGGGCACCCCCAGGGACACCGAGGGCACCCCCAGGGACACCTAGGGGACAGCCAGGGCACCCCAGGGACATTTAGGGGACAGCACGGGCACTCCAGGGACACCCAGGGCATCCCCAGGGACACCTAGGGGACAGCCAGGGCACCCCAGGGACACCCAGGGCACCCCAAGGGCCGCCTAGGTGACAGCCAGGGCACCCCAGGGAAAGCGAGGGCACCCCCAGGGGACACCTAGGGGACAGGCAGGGCACCCCCAGGGACACCTAGGGGACAGGCAGGGCACCCCCAGGGACACCGAGGGGAAAGCCAGGGCACCCCAGGGACAGCGAGGGCACCCCCAGGGACACCTAGGGGACAGGCAGGGCACCCCCAGGGACACCTAGGGGACAGGCAGGGCACCCCCAGGGACAACGAGGGGAAAGCCAGGGCACCCCCAGGGACACCTAGGGGACAGGCAGGGCACCCCCAGGGACACCGAGGGGACAGCCAGGGCACCCCCAGTGACACCTAGGGGACAGCCAGGGCTCCCCCAGGGACAGCCAGGGCACCCCCAGGGACACCTAGGGGACAGCCAGGGCACCCCCAGGGACACCTAGGGGACAGCCAGGGCACCCCAGGGACACCCAGGGCAGCCCCAGGGACACCTAGGGTACCTTCAGGGCCCCCCTAGGGACACGTACGGGACGGCCAGGGGACCCCAGTGACACCCTGTGCACCCCCAGGGACACCTAGGGCACCCCCAGGGACACCTAGGGACAGCCAGGGCAGCCCAGGGACACCCAGGGCACCCCCAAGGACACCTAGGGGACAGCCAGGGCACCCCCAGGGACACCAAGGGCACCCCAGAGACACCCAGGGCACGCCCAGGGACACCTAGGGGACAGCCAGGGCCCCCCCAGGGACACCGAGGGGACAGCCAGGGCACCCCCAGGGACACCAGGGCACCTCCAGGGCACCCCAGGGACCCACAGAGCACCCCCAGGGACACCAAGGGGACAGCCAGGGCACCCCGGGGACACCCAGGGCACCCCCAGGGACACCTAGGGGGACAGGCAGGGCACTCCCAGGGACACTCTGGGCACCCATAGGGACACCTTGGGGACAGCCAGGGCACCCCAGGGACAGCTAGGGCACCCCCAGGGACAGCCAGCGCACCCCCAGGGACACGAAGGGGACAGCAAGGGCACCCCCAGGGACAGCCAGGGCTCCCCCAGGGACAGCCAGGACACCCCCAGGGACACCTAGGGGACAGCCAGGGCACCCAGAGGGACAGGGATGGCACCCCCAGGGACACATAGGAGACAGCCAGGGCAGCCCAGGGACACCTAGGGGACAGCCAGGGCACCCCCAGCGACACCAAGGGGACCCCCAGAGACACCTAGGGGACAGCCAGGGCACCCCCAGGGACACCTAGGGGACAGCCAGGGCACCCCAGGGACAGCCAGGGCACCCCCAGGGACACCTAGGGGACAGCCAGGGCACCCCAGGGACAGCCCAGGGCACCCCCAGGGACACCTAGGGGATAGCCAGGGCCCCCCCAGGGACACCTAGGGGACAGCCAGGGCACCCCAGGGACACCCAGGGCACCCCAGGGACACCTAGGGGACAGGCAGGGCATCCCGAGGTACAGGGAGGGCACCCACAGGGACACCTAGGAGACAGCCAGGGCACGCCAGGGACACCCAGGGCAGCCCAGGGACACCTAGAGGACAGCCAGGGCACCCCAGGGACACCGAGGGCACAGCCAGGGCACCCTAGGGACAGCCAGGGCAGCCCAGGGACACCTACGGGACAGCCAGGGCACCCCAGGGCAGCCCAGGGACACCCAGGGTACCCCAGGGACACGTAGGGGACCTCGCGGGCACCCCAGGGACAGCCAGGGCACCCCAGGGACACCCAGGGCACCCCCAGGGACACCTAGGGGACAGCCAGGGCCCCCCCAGGGACACCGAGGGGACAGCCAGGGCACTCCAGGGACAGCCAGGGCACCCCCAGGGACAAGTAGGGGACAGCCAGGGCACCCCCAGGGACACCAGGGCACCTCCAGGGCACCCCAGGGACCCACAGGGCACCCCCAGGGACACCAAGGGGACAGCCAGGGCACCTTAGGGACAGCCAGGGCACCCCCAGGGATACCTAGGGCACCCCCAGGGACACCTAGGAGACAGGCAGGGGCACCCCAGGGACACGCAGGGCACCCCCAGGGACACCTAGGGGACAGCCAGGGCACCCTAAAGACAGCCAGGGCACCCAGGGACACCTAGGGGACAGGCAGGGCACCCCCAGGGACACCTAGGGGACAGCCAGGGTACCCCCAGGGACATTTAGGGGACAGCACGGGCACTCCAGGGACACCCAGGGAATCCCCAGGGACACCTAGGGGACTGCCACGGCACCCCCAGGGACACCCAGGGCACCTCCAGGGACACGTAGGGGACAGCCAGGGCACCCCAGGGACAGCGAGGGCATCCCCAGGGCCGCCTAGGGGACAGCCAGGGCACCCCAGGGACAGCGAGGGCACCCCCAGGGACACCTAGAGGACAGCCAGGGCACCCCGAGGGACACCAGGGCACCCCAAGGGACACCTAGGGGACAGCCAGGGCACCCTAGGGACAGCCAGGGCACCCCCAGGGACACCTAGAGCACAGCCAGGGCACCCTCAGGGACACCGTGGGCACAGCCAGGGCCCCCCAGGGACACCCAGGGCACACCCAGGGACATCTAGGGGACAGGTAGGGCACCCCCAGGGACACCAAGGGGAAAGCCAGGGCACCCCCAGGGACACCTAGGGGAGGGCAGGGCACCCCCAGGGACACCTAGGGGACAGCCAGGGCACCCCCAGGGACACCCTGGGCACCCCCAGGGACACCGAGGGGACAGCCAGGGCACCCCAGGGACACCTAGGGGACAGGGAAGGCAACCCCAGGGACACCTTGGGGACAGCCAGGGCACCCCAGGGACACCCAGGGCACCCCAGGGCCACCAAGGGGACAGCCAGGGCACCCCAGGGACAGCGAGTGCACCCCCAGGGACACCTAGGGGAAGGCAGGACACCCCCAGGGACACCCAGGGCACCCCCAGGGACACCTAGGGGAAGGCAGGACACCCCCAGGGACATCTAGGGGACAGCCAGGTCTCCCCCAGGGACATTTAGGGGACAGCCAGGGCACCCCAGGGACACCCAGGGCACCCCCAGGGACATTTAGGGGACAGCCAGGGCACCCCAGGGACACCCAGGGCACCCCCAGGGACACCTAGAAGACAGGCAGGGAACCCCCAGGGACACCTAGGGGACAGGCATGGCACCCCCAGGGACACCTAGGGGACAGCCAGGGCACCCCAGGGACACCCTGGGCACCCCCAGGGACACCGAGGGGACGGCCAGGGCACCCTAGGGACACGTAGGGGAAAGCCAGGGCACCCCAGGGACACCCAGGGCACCCCCAGGGCACCCCCAGGGACACCTAGGGGACAGCCAGGGCATCCCCAGGGACACCCAGGGCACCCCCAGGGACACCTAGGGGACAGCCAGGGCACCCAAGGCACACCCAGGGTACCCCCAGGGACACCAAGGGGACAGCCAGGGCACCCCCAGGGACAGCCAGGGAACCCCCAGGGACACCTAGGGGACACCCAGGTCACCCCGAGGGACACCAGGGCACCCCCAGGGACACCTAGGGGACAGACAGGGCACCCTAGGGACAGCCAGGGCACCCTCCGGGACACCGAGGGCACAGCCACGGCACCACCAGGGACACCTAGGGGACAGCCAGGGCCCCCCCAGGGACACCCAGGGCACCCCCAGGGACACCTAGGGGACAGCCAGGGCACCCCCAGGGACAGCCAGGGCTCCCCCAGGGACAGCCAGGACACCCCCAGGGACACCTAGGGGACACCCAGGGCACCCAGAGGGACAGGGAGGGCACCCCCAGGGACACATAGGAGACAGCCAGGGCAGCCCAGGGACACCTAGGGGACAGCCAGGGCACCCCCAGCGACACCAAGGGGACCCCCAGAGACACCTAGGGGACAGCCAGGGCACCCCCAGGGACACCTAGGGGACAGCCAGGGCACCCCAGGGACAGCCAGGGCACCCCCAGGGACACCTAGGGGACAGCCAGGGCACCCCAGGGACAGCCAGGGCACCCCCAGGGACACCTAGGGGATAGCCAGGGCCCCCCCAGGGACACCTAGGGGACAGCCAGGGCACCCCAGGGACACCCAGGGCACCCCCAGGGACACCTAGGGGACAGGCAGGGCATCCCGAGGTACAGGGAGGGCACCCACAGGGACACCTAGGAGACAGCCAGGGCACGCCAGGGACACCCAGGGCAGCCCAGGGACACCTAGAGGACAGCCAGGGCACCCCAGGGACACCGAGGGCACAGCCAGGGCACCCTAGGGACAGCCAGGGCAGCCCAGGGACACCTACGGGACAGCCAGGGCACCCCAGGGCAGCCCAGGGACACCCAGGGTACCCCAGGGACACGTAGGGGACCTCCCGGGCACCCCAGGGACAGCCAGGGCACCCCAGGGACACCCAGGGCACCCCCAGGGACACCTAGGGGACAGCCAGGGCCCCCCCAGGGACACCGAGGGGACAGCCAGGGCACTCCAGGGACAGCCAGGGCACCCCCAGGGACACCTAAGGGACAGCCAGGGCACCCCCAGGGACACCAGGGCACCTCCAGGGCACCCCAGGGACCCACAGGGCACCCCCAGGGACAGACACCCCAAGGGGACAGCCAGGGCACCCTAGGGACAGCCAGGGCACCCCCAGGGATACCTAGGGCACCCCCAGGGACACCTAGGAGACAGGCAGGGCACCCCAGGGATACGCAGGGCACCCCCAGGGACACCTAGGGGACAGCCAGGGCACCCTAAAGACAGCCAGGGCACCCCAGGGACACCTAGGGGACAGGCAGGGCACCCCCAGGGACACCTAGGGGACAGCCAGGGTACCCCCAGGGACATTTAGGGGACAGCACGGGCACTCCAGGGACACCCAGGGCATCCCCAGGGACACCTAGGGGACTGCCACGGCACCCCCAGGGACACCCAGGGCACCTCCAGGGACACCTAGGGGACAGCCAGGGCACCCCAGGGACAGCGAGGGCACCCCCAGGGCCGCCTAGGGGACAGCCAGGGCACCCCAGGGACAGCGAGGGCACCCCCAGGGACACCTAGGGGACAGGCAGGGCACCCCCAGTGACACCTAGGGGACAGCCAGGGCTCCCCAGGGACAGCCAGGGCACCCCCAGGGACACCTAGGGGACAGGCAGGGCACCCCCAGGGCCACCTAGGGGACAGCCAGGGCACCCCAGGGACACCCAGGGCAGCCCCAGGGACACCTAGGGGACAGGCAGGGCACTCCCAGGGACACTCTGGGCACCCACAGGGACACCTTGGGGACAGCCAGGGCACCCCAGGGACACCCAGGGCACCCCCAGGGACACCAAGGGGACAGCCAGGGCACCCTAGGGACACCCAGGGCACCCCCCAGGGACACCTAGGGGACAGCCAGGCACCCCCAGGGACACCTAGGGGACAGGCAGGGCACCCCCAGGGACACCTAGGGGACAGCCAGGGCACCCCCAGGGACATTTAGGGGACAGCACGGGCACTCCAGGGACACCCAGGGCATCCCCAGGGACACCTAGGGGACAGCAGGGCACCTCAGGGACACCCAGGGCACCCCCAGAGCCGCCTAGGGGAAAGCCAGGGCACCCCAGGGACAGCGAGGGCACCCCCAGGGACACCTAGGGGATAGCCAGGGCCCCCCCAGGGACACCTAGGGGACAGCCAGGGCACCCCACAGGGACACCCAGGGCACCCCCAGGGACACCTAGGGGACAGGCAGGGCATCCCGAGGTACAGGGAGGGCACCCACAGGGACACCTAGGAGACAGCCAGGGCACGCCAGGGACACCCAGGGCAGCCCAGGGACACCTAGAGGACAGCCAGGGCACCCCAGGGCAGCCCAGGGACACCCAGGGTACCCCAGGGACACGTAGGGGACCTCCCGGGCACCCCAGGGACAGCCAGGGCCCCCCAGGGACACCCAGGGCACCCCCAGGGACACCTAGGGGACAGCCAGGGCCCCCCCAGGGACACCGAGGGGACAGCCAGGGCACTCCAGGGACAGCCAGGGCACCCCCAGGGACACCAAGGGGACAGCCAGGGCACCCTAGGCACAGCCAGGGCACCCCCAGGGATACCTAGGGCACCCCCAGGGACACCTAGGGGACAGCCAGGGCACCCCCAGGGACACCTAGGGGACAGGCAGGGCACCCCCAGGGACACCTAGGGGACAGCCAGGGCACCCCCAGGGACATTTAGGGGACAGCACGGGCACTCCAGGGACACCCAGGGCATCCCCAGGGACACCTAGGGGACAGCCAGGGCACCTCAGGGACACCCAGGGCACCCCCAGAGCCGCCTAGGGGAAAGCCAGGGCACCCCAGGGACAGCGAGGGCACCCCCAGGAACACCTAGGGGACAGGCAGGGCACCCCCAGGGACACCTAGGGGACAGGCAGGGCACCCTCAGGGACACCGAGGGGAAAGCCAGGGCACCCCAGGGACAGCGAGGGCACCCCCAGGGTCACCTAGGGGACAGGCAGGGCACCCCCAGGGACACCTAGGGGACAGGCAGGCCACCCCCAGGGACAACGAGGGGAAAGCTAGGGCACCCCCAGGGGACACCTAGGGGACAGGCAGGGCACCCCCAGGGACACCGAGGGGACAGCCTGGGCACCCCCAGGGACACCTAGGGGACAGCCAGGGCACCCCCAGGGACAGCCAGGGCCCCCCCAGGGACATCCAGGGCACCCCCAGGGACACCTAGGGGACAGCCAGGGCACCCCAGGGACACCCAGGGCAGCCCCAGGGACACCTAGGGTACCTTCAGGGCCCCCCTAGGGACACGTACGGGACGGCCAGGGGACCCCAGTGACACCCTGTGCACCCCCAGGGACACCTAGGGCACCCCCAGGGACACCTAGGGGACAGCCAGGGCAGCCCAGGGACACCCAGGGCACCCCCAAGGACACCTAGGGGACAGCCAGGGCCCCCCCAGGGACACCGAGGGGACAGCCAGGGCACCCCCAGGGACACCAGGGCACCTCCAGGGCACCCCAGGGACCCACAGAGCACCCCCAGGGCCGCCTAGGGGACAGCCAGGGCACCCCAGGGACAGCGAGGGCACCCCCAGGGACACCTAGGGGACAGGCAGGGCACCCCCAGTGACACCTAGGGGACAGCCAGGGCTCCCCCAGGGACAGCCAGGGCACCCCCAGGGACACCTAGGGGACAGCCAGGGCCCCCCCAGGGACACCTAGGGGACAGCCAGGGAACCACAGGGACACCTAGGGGACAGCCCTGGCACCCCAGGGACAGCCAGGGCCCCCCCAGGGACACCTAGGGGAAAGCCAGGGCACCCCAGGGACAGCCAGGGCACCCCCTGGGACACCTAGGGGACAGCCAGGGCCCTCCCAGGGACACCTAGGGGACAGCCAGGGCCCCCCAAGGGACACCCAGGGCACCCCCAGGGACACCTAGGGGACAGCCAGGGCATCCCGAGGGACACATAGGCGACAGCCAGGGAACCCCAGGGACACCAGAGCACGCCCAGGGACACCCAGGGCACAGCCAGGGCACCCCCAGGGACACCGAGAGGACAGGCAGGGCGCCCCCAGGGACACCTTGGGGACAGCCATGGCACCCCAGGGACAGCGAGGGCACCCCCAGGGACACCTAGAGGAAAGCCAGGCCCCCCCAGGGACACCCAGGGCACCCCCAGGGACACCTAGGGGACAGCCAGGGCACCCCAGGCACACCCAGGGCACGCCCAGGGACACCTAGGGGACAGCCAGGGCACCCCCAGGGACACCGAGGGCACCCCCAGGGACACCTAGGGGACAGCCAGGGCACCCCCAGGGACATTTAGGGGACAGCACGGGCACTCCAGGGACACCCAGGGCATCCCCAGGGACACCTAGGGGACAGCCAGGGCACCCCAGGGACACCCAGGGCACCCCAAGGGCCGCCTAGGGGACAGCCAGGGCACCCCAGGGAAAGCGAGGGCACCCCCAGGGACACCTAGGGGACAGGCAGGGCACCCCCAGGGACACCTAGGGGACAGGCAGGGCACCCCCAGGGACACCGAGGGGAAAGCCAGGGCACCCCAGGGACAGCGAGGGCACCCCCAGGGACACCTAGGGGACAGGCAGGGCACCCCCAGGGACACCTAGGGGACAGGCAGGGCACCCCCAGGGACAACGAGGGGAAAGCCAGGGCACCCCCAGGGACACCTAGGGGACAGGCAGGGCACCCCCAGGGACACCGAGGGGACAGCCAGGGCACCCCCAGTGACACCTAGGGGACAGCCAGGGCTCCCCCAGGGACAGCCAGGGCACCCCCAGGGACACCTAGGGGACAGCCAGGGCACCCCCAGGGACACCTAGGGGACAGCCAGGGCACCCCAGGGACACCCAGGGCAGCCCCAGGGACACCTAGGGTACCTTCAGGGCCCCCCTAGGGACACGTACGGGACGGCCAGGGGACCCCAGTGACACCCTGTGCACCCCCAGGGACACCTAGGGCACCCCCAGGGACACCTAGGGGACAGCCAGGGCAGCCCAGGGACACCCAGGGCACCCCCAAGGACACCTAGGGGACAGCCAGGGCACCCCCAGGGACACCAAGGGCACCCCAGAGACACCCAGGGCACGCCCAGGGACACCTAGGGGACAGCCAGGGCCCCCCCAGGGACACCGAGGGGACAGCCAGGGCACCCCCAGGGACACCAGGGCACCTCCAGGGCACCCCAGGGACCCACAGAGCACCCCCAGGGACACCAAGGGGACAGCCAGGGCACCCCGGGGACACCCAGGGCACCCCCAGGGACACCTAGGGGACAGGCAGGGCACTCCCAGGGACACTCTGGGCACCCATAGGGACACCTTGGGGACAGCCAGGGCACCCCAGGGACAGCTAGGGCACCCCCAGGGACAGCCAGCGCACCCCCAGGGACACGAAGGGGACAGCCAGGGCACCCAGAGGGACAGGGAGGGCACCCCCAGGGACACATAGGAGACAGCCAGGGCAGCCCAGGGACACCTAGGGGACAGCCAGGGCACCCCCAGCGACACCAAGGGGACCCCCAGAGACACCTAGGGGACAGCCAGGGCACCCCCAGGGACACCTAGGGGACAGCCAGGGCACCCCAGGGACAGCCAGGGCACCCCCAGGGACACCTAGGGGACAGCCAGGGCACCCCAGGGACAGCCAGGGCACCCCCAGGGACACCTAGGGGATAGCCAGGGCCCCCCCAGGGACACCTAGGGGACAGCCAGGGCACCCCAGGGACACCCAGGGCACCCCCAGGGACACCTAGGGGACAGGCAGGGCATCCCGAGGTACAGGGAGGGCACCCACAGGGACACCTAGGAGACAGCCAGGGCACGCCAGGGACACCCAGGGCAGCCCAGGGACACCTAGAGGACAGCCAGGGCACCCCAGGGACACCGAGGGCACAGCCAGGGCACCCTAGGGACAGCCAGGGCAGCCCAGGGACACCTACGGGACAGCCAGGGCACCCCAGGGCAGCCCAGGGACACCCAGGGTACCCCAGGGACACGTAGGGGACCTCGCGGGCACCCCAGGGACAGCCAGGGCACCCCAGGGACACCCAGGGCACCCCCAGGGACACCTAGGGGACAGCCAGGGCCCCCCCAGGGACACCGAGGGGACAGCCAGGGCACTCCAGGGACAGCCAGGGCACCCCCAGGGACAAGTAGGGGACAGCCAGGGCACCCCCAGGGACACCAGGGCACCTCCAGGGCACCCCAGGGACCCACAGGGCACCCCCAGGGACACCAAGGGGACAGCCAGGGCACCTTAGGGACAGCCAGGGCACCCCCAGGGATACCTAGGGCACCCCCAGGGACACCTAGGAGACAGGCAGGGCACCCCAGGGACACGCAGGGCACCCCCAGGGACACCTAGGGGACAGCCAGGGCACCCTAAAGACAGCCAGGGCAACCCAGGGACACCTAGGGGACAGGCAGGGCACCCCCAGGGACACCTAGGGGACAGCCAGGGTACCCCCAGGGACATTTAGGGGACAGCACGGGCACTCCAGGGACACCCAGGGAATCCCCAGGGACACCTAGGGGACTGCCACGGCACCCCCAGGGACACCCAGGGCACCTCCAGGGACACGTAGGGGACAGCCAGGGCACCCCAGGGACAGCGAGGGCATCCCCAGGGCCGCCTAGGGGACAGCCAGGGCACCCCAGGGACAGCGAGGGCACCCCCAGGGACACCTAGAGGACAGCCAGGGCACCCCGAGGGACACCAGGGCACCCCAAGGGACACCTAGGGGACAGCCAGGGCACCCTAGGGACAGCCAGGGCACCCCCAGGGACACCTAGAGCACAGCCAGGGCACCCTCAGGGACACCGTGGGCACAGCCAGGGCCCCCCAGGGACACCCAGGGCACACCCAGGGACATCTAGGGGACAGGTAGGGCACCCCCAGGGACACCAAGGGGAAAGCCAGGGCACCCCCAGGGACACCTAGGGGAGGGCAGGGCACCCCCAGGGACACCTAGGGGACAGCCAGGGCACCCCCAGGGACACCCTGGGCACCCCCAGGGACACCGAGGGGACAGCCAGGGCACCCCAGGGACACCTAGGGGACAGGGAAGGCAACCCCAGGGACACCTTGGGGACAGCCAGGGCACCCCAGGGACACCCAGGGCACCCCCAGGGCCACCAAGGGGACAGCCAGGGCACCCCAGGGACAGCGAGTGCACCCCCAGGGACACCTAGGGGAAGGCAGGACACCCCCAGGGACACCCAGGGCACCCCCAGGGACACCTAGGGGAAGGCAGGACACCCCCAGGGACATCTAGGGGACAGCCAGGTCTCCCCCAGGGACATTTAGGGGACAGCCAGGGCACCCCAGGGACACCCAGGGCACCCCCAGGGACATTTAGGGGACAGCCAGGGCACCCCAGGGACACCCAGGGCACCCCCAGGGACACCTAGAAGACAGGCAGGGAACCCCCAGGGACACCTAGGGGACAGGCATGGCACCCCCAGGGACACCTAGGGGACAGCCAGGGCACCCCAGGGACACCCTGGGCACCCCCAGGGACACCGAGGGGACGGCCAGGGCACCCTAGGGACACGTAGGGGAAAGCCAGGGCACCCCAGGGACACCCAGGGCACCCCCAGGGCACCCCCAGGGACACCTAGGGGACAGCCAGGGCATCCCCAGGGACACCCAGGGCACCCCCAGGGACACCTAGGGGACAGCCAGGGCACCCAAGGCACACCCAGGGTACCCCCAGGGACACCAAGGGGACAGCCAGGGCACCCCCAGGGACAGCCAGGGAACCCCCAGGGACACCTAGGGGACACCCAGGTCACCCCGAGGGACACCAGGGCACCCCCAGGGACACCTAGGGGACAGACAGGGCACCCTAGGGACAGCCAGGGCACCCTCCGGGACACCGAGGGCACAGCCACGGCACCACCAGGGACACCTAGGGGACAGCCAGGGCCCCCCCAGGGACACCCAGGGCACCCCCAGGGACACCTAGGGGACAGCCAGGGCACCCCCAGGGACAGCCAGGGCTCCCCCAGGGACAGCCAGGACACCCCCAGGGACACCTAGGGGACACCCAGGGCACCCAGAGGGACAGGGAGGGCACCCCCAGGGACACATAGGAGACAGCCAGGGCAGCCCAGGGACACCTAGGGGACAGCCAGGGCACCCCCAGCGACACCAAGGGGACCCCCAGAGACACCTAGAGGACAGCCAGGGCACCCCCAGGGACACCTAGGGGACAGCCAGGGCACCCCAGGGACAGCCAGGGCACCCCCAGGGACACCTAGGGGACAGCCAGGGCACCCCAGGGACAGCCAGGGCACCCCCAGGGACACCTAGGGGATAGCCAGGGCCCCCCCAGGGACACCTAGGGGACAGCCAGGGCACCCCAGGGACACCCAGGGCACCCCCAGGGACACCTAGGGGACAGGCAGGGCATCCCGAGGTACAGGGAGGGCACCCACAGGGACACCTAGGAGACAGCCAGGGCACGCCAGGGACACCCAGGGCAGCCCAGGGACACCTAGAGGACAGCCAGGGCACCCCAGGGACACCGAGGGCACAGCCAGGGCACCCTAGGGACAGCCAGGGCAGCCCAGGGACACCTACGGGACAGCCAGGGCACCCCAGGGCAGCCCAGGGACACCCAGGGTACCCCAGGGACACGTAGGGGACCTCCCGGGCACCCCAGGGACAGCCAGGGCACCCCAGGGACACCCAGGGCACCCCCAGGGACACCTAGGGGACAGCCAGGGCCCCCCCAGGGACACCGAGGGGACAGCCAGGGCACTCCAGGGACAGCCAGGGCACCCCCAGGGACACCTAAGGGACAGCCAGGGCACCCCCAGGGACACCAGGGCACCTCCAGGGCACCCCAGGGACCCACAGGGCACCCCCAGGGACACCAAGGGGACAGCCAGGGCACCCTAGGGACAGCCAGGGCACCCCCAGGGATACCTAGGGCACCCCCAGGGACACCTAGGAGACAGGCAGGGCACCCCAGGGATACGCAGGGCACCCCCAGGGACACCTAGGGGACAGCCAGGGCACCCTAAAGACAGCCAGGGCACCCCAGGGACACCTAGGGGACAGGCAGGGCACCCCCAGGGACACCTAGGGGACAGCCAGGGTACCCCCAGGGACATTTAGGGGACAGCACGGGCACTCCAGGGACACCCAGGGCATCCCTAGGGACACCTAGGGGACTGCCACGGCACCCCCAGGGACACCCAGGGCACCTCCAGGGACACCTAGGGGACAGCCAGGGCACCCCAGGGACAGCGAGGGCACCCCCAGGGCCGCCTAGGGGACAGCCAGGGCACCCCAGGGACAGCGAGGGCACCCCCAGGGACACCTAGGGGACAGGCAGGGCACCCCCAGTGACACCTAGGGGACAGCCAGGGCTCCCCCAGGGACAGCCAGGGCACCCCCAGGGACACCTAGGGGACAGGCAGGGCACCCCCAGGGCCACCTAGGGGACAGCCAGGGCACCCCAGGGACACCCAGGGCAGCCCCAGGGACACCTAGGGGACAGGCAGGGCACTCCCAGGGACACTCTGGGCACCCACAGGGACACCTTGGGGACAGCCAGGGCACCCCAGGGACACCCAGGGCACCCCCAGGGACACCTAGGGGACAGCCAGGGCACCCTAGGGACACCCAGGGCACCCCCAGGGACACCTAGGGGACAGCCAGGGCACCCCCAGGGACACCTAGGGGACAGGCAGGGCACCCCCAGGGACACCTAGGGGACAGCCAGGGCACCCCCAGGGACATTTAGGGGACAGCACGGGCACTCCAGGGACACCCAGGGCATCCCCAGGGACACCTAGGGGACAGCCAGGGCACCTCAGGGACACCCAGGGCACCCCCAGAGCCGCCTAGGGGAAAGCCAGGGCACCCCAGGGACAGCGAGGGCACCCCCAGGGACACCTAGGGGATAGCCAGGGCCCCCCCAGGGACACCTAGGGGACAGCCAGGGCACCCCAGGGACACCCAGGGCACCCCCAGGGACACCTAGGGGACAGGCAGGGCATCCCGAGGTACAGGGAGGGCACCCACAGGGACACCTAGGAGACAGCCAGGGCACGCCAGGGACACCCAGGGCAGCCCAGGGACACCTAGAGGACAGCCAGGGCACCCCAGGGCAGCCCAGGGACACCCAGGGTACCCCAGGGACACGTAGGGGACCTCCCGGGCACCCCAGGGACAGCCAGGGCCCCCCAGGGACACCCAGGGCACCCCCAGGGACACCTAGGGGACAGCCAGGGCCCCCCCAGGGACACCGAGGGGACAGCCAGGGCACTCCAGGGACAGCCAGGGCACCCCCAGGGACACCAAGGGGACAGCCAGGGCACCCTAGGCACAGCCAGGGCACCCCCAGGGATACCTAGGGCACCCCCAGGGACACCTAGGGGACAGCCAGGGCACCCCCAGGGACACCTAGGGGACAGGCAGGGCACCCCCAGGGACACCTAGGGGACAGCCAGGGCACCCCCAGGGACATTTAGGGGACAGCACGGGCACTCCAGGGACACCCAGGGCATCCCCAGGGACACCTAGGGGACAGCCAGGGCACCTCAGGGACACCCAGGGCACCCCCAGAGCCGCCTAGGGGAAAGCCAGGGCACCCCAGGGACAGCGAGGGCACCCCCAGGAACACCTAGGGGACAGGCAGGGCACCCCCAGGGACACCTAGGGGACAGGCAGGGCACCCTCAGGGACACCGAGGGGAAAGCCAGGGCACCCCAGGGACAGCGAGGGCACCCCCAGGGTCACCTAGGGGACAGGCAGGGCACCCCCAGGGACACCTAGGGGACAGGCAGGCCACCCCCAGGGACAACGAGGGGAAAGCTAGGGCACCCCCAGGGACACCTAGGGGACAGGCAGGGCACCCCCAGGGACACCGAGGGGACAGCCTGGGCACCCCCAGGGACACCTAGGGGACAGCCAGGGCACCCCCAGGGACAGCCAGGGCCCCCCCAGGGACATCCAGGGCACCCCCAGGGACACCTAGGGGACAGCCAGGGCACCCCAGGGACACCCAGGGCAGCCCCAGGGACACCTAGGGTACCTTCAGGGCCCCCCTAGGGACACGTACGGGACGGCCAGGGGACCCCAGTGACACCCTGTGCACCCCCAGGGACACCTAGGGCACCCCCAGGGACACCTAGGGGACAGCCAGGGCAGCCCAGGGACACCCAGGGCACCCCCAAGGACACCTAGGGGACAGCCAGGGCCCCCCCAGGGACACCGAGGGGACAGCCAGGGCACCCCCAGGGACACCAGGGCACCTCCAGGGCACCCCAGGGACCCACAGAGCACCCCCAGGGCCGCCTAGGGGACAGCCAGGGCACCCCAGGGACAGCGAGGGCACCCCCAGGGACACCTAGGGGACAGGCAGGGCACCCCCAGTGACACCTAGGGGACAGCCAGGGCTCCCCCAGGGACAGCCAGGGCACCCCCAGGGACACCTAGGGGACAGGCAGGGCACCCCCAGGGCCACCTAGGGGACAGCCAGGGCACCCCAGGGACACCCAGGGCAGCCCCAGGGACACCTAGGGGACAGGCAGGGCACTCCCAGGGACACTCTGGGCACCCACAGGGACACCTTGGGGACAGCCAGGGCACCCCAGGGACACCCAGGGCACCCCCAGGGACACCTAGGGGACAGCCAGGGCACCCTAGGGACACCCAGGGCACCACCAGGGACACCTAGGGGACAGCCAGGGCACCCCCAGGGACACCTAGGGGACAGGCAGGGCACCCCCAGGGACACCTAGGGGACAGCCAGGGCACCCCCAGGGACATTTAGGGGACAGCACGGGCACTCCAGGGACACCCAGGGCATCCCCAGGGACACCTAGGGGACGGCCAGGGCACCCCAGGGACACCCAGGGCACCCCAAGGGCCGCCTAGGGGACAGCCAGGGCACCCCAGGGACAGCGAGGGCACCCCCAGGGACACCTAGGGGACAGGCAGGGCACCCCCAGGGACACCTAGGGGACAGCCAGGGCACCCCCAGGGACACCGAGGTGAAAGCCAGGGCACCCCAGGGACAGCGAGGGCACCCCCAGGGACACCTAGGGGACAGGCAGGGCACCCCCAGGGACACCTAGGGGACAGGCAGGGCACCCCCAGGGACAACGAGGGGAAAGCCAGGGCACCCCCAGGGACACCTAGGGGACAGGCAGGGCACCCCCAGGGACTTAGAGGGGACAGCCAGGGCACCCCCAGTGACACCTAGGGGACAGCCAGGGCTCCCCCAGGGACAGCCAGGGCACCCCCAGGGACACATAGGGGACAGCCAGGGCACCCCCAGGGCCACCTAAGGGACAGCCAGGGCACCCCCAGGGACAGCCAGGGCCCCCCCAGGGACATCCAGGGCACCCCCAGGGACACCTAGGGGACAGCCAGGGCACCCCAGGGACACCCAGGGCAGCCCCAGGGACACCTAGGGTACCTTCAGGGCCCCCCTAGGGACACGTACGGGACGGCCAGGGGACCCCAGTGACACCCTGTGCACCCCCAGGGACACCTAGGGCACCCCCAGGGACACCTAGGGGACAGCCAGGGCAGCCCAGGGACACCCAGGGCACCCCCAAGGACACCTAGGGGACAGCCAGGGCACCCCCAGGACACCAAGGGCACCCCAGAGACACCCAGGGCACCCCCAGGGACACCAGGGCACCTCCAGGGCACCCCAGGGACCCACAGAGCACCCCCAGGGACACCAAGGGGACAGCCAGGGCACCCCGGGGACACCCAGGGCACCCCCAGGGACACCTAGGGGACAGGCAGGGCACTCCCAGGGACACTCTGGGCACCCACAGGGACACCTTGGGGAGAGCCAGGGCACCCCAGGGACAGCTAGGGCACCCCCAGGGACAGCCAGCGCACCCCCAGGGACACGAAGGGGACAGCAAGGGCACCCCCAGGGACAGCCAGGGCTCCCCCAGGGACAGCCAGGACACCCCCAGGGACACCTAGGGGACAGCCAGGGCACCCAGAGGGACAGGGAGGGCACCCCCAGGGACACATAGGAGACAGCCAGGGCAGCCCAGGGACACCTAGGGGACAGCCAGGGCACCCCCAGCGACACCAAGGGGACCCCCAGAGACACCTAGGGGACAGCCAGGGCACCCCCAGGGACACCTAGGGGACAGCCAGGGCACCCCAGGGACAGCCAGGGCACCCCCAGGGACACCTAGGGGACAGCCAGGGCACCCCAGGGACAGCCAGGGCACCCCCAGGGACACCTAGGGGATAGCCAGGGCCCCCCCAGGGACACCTAGGGGACAGCCAGGGCACCCCAGGGACACCCAGGGCACCCCCAGGGACACCTAGGGGACAGCCAGGGCATCCCGAGGTACAGGGAGGGCACCCACAGGGACACATAGGAGACAGCCAGGGCACGCCAGGGACACCCAGGGCAGCCCAGGGACACCTAGAGGACAGCCAGGGCACCCCAGGGACACCGAGGACACAGCCAGGGCACCCCAGGGCAGCCCAGGGACACCCAGGGTACCCCAGGGACACGTAGGGGACCTCCCGGGCACCCCAGGGACAGCCAGGGCACCCCAGGGACACCCAGGGCACCCCCAGGGACACCTAGGGGACAGCCAGGGCCCCCCCAGGGACACCGAGGGGACAGCCAGGGCACTCCAGGGACAGCCAGGGCACCCCCAGGGACACCTAGGGGACAGCCAGGGCACCCCCAGGGACACCAGGGCACCTCCAGGGCACCCCAGGGACCCACAGGGCACCCCCAGGGACACCAAGGGGACAGCCAGGGCACCCTAGGCACAGCCAGGGCACCCCCAGGGATACCTAGGGCACCACCAGGGACACCTAGGAGACAGGCAGGGCACCCCAGGGACACGCAGGGCACCCCCAGGGACACCTAGGGGACAGCCAGGGCACCCTAAAGACAGCCAGGGCACCCCAGGGACACCTAGGGGACAGGCAGGGCACCCCCAGGGACACCTAGGGGACAGCCAGGGTACCCCCAGGGACATTTAGGGGACAGCAGGGGCACTCCAGGGACACCTAGGGGACTGCCACGGCACCCCCAGGGACACCCAGGGCACCTCCAGGGACACCTAGGGGACAGCCAGGGCACCCCAGGGACAGCGAGGGCACCCCCAGGGCCGCCTAGGGGACAGCCAGGGCACCCCAGGGACAGCGAGGGCACCCCCAGGGACACCTAGGGGACAGGCAGGGCACCCCCAGTGACACCTAGGGGACAGCCAGGGCTCCCCCAGGGACAGCCAGGGCACCCCCAGGGACACCTAGGGGACAGGCAGGGCACCCCCAGGGCCACCTAGGGGACAGCCAGGGCACCCCAGGGACACCCAGGGCAGCCCCAGGGACACCTAGGGGACAGGCAGGGCACTCCCAGGGACACTCTGGGCACCCACAGGGACACCTTGGGGACAGCCAGGGCACCCCAGGGACACCCAGGGCACCCCCAGGGACACCTAGGGGATAGCCAGGGCACCCTAGGGACACCCAGGGCACCCCCAGGGACACCTAGGGGACAGCCAGGGCACCCCCAGGGACACCTAGGGGATAGGCAGGGCACCCCCAGGGACACCTAGGGGACAGCCAGGGCACCCTAGGGACACCCAGGGCACCCCCAGGGACACCTAGGTGACAGGCAGGGCACCCCCAGGGACACCGAGGGGAAAGCCAGGGCACCCCAGGGACAGCGAGGGCACCCCCAGGGACACCTAGGGGACAGGCAGGGCACCCCCAGGGACACCTAGGGGACAGGCAGGGCACCCCCAGGGACAACGAGGGGAAAGCCAGGGCACCCCCAGGGACACCAAGGGGACAGGCAGGGCCCACCCAGGGTCACCTAGGGGACAGCCAGGGCTCCCCCAGGGACAGCCAGGGCCCCCCCAGGGACACCTAGGGGACAGCCCGGGCACACCCAGGGCCACCTAGGGGACAGCCAGGGCACCCCCAGGGACAGCCAGGGCCCCCCCAGGGACATCCAGGGCACCCCCAGGGACACCTAGGGGACAGCCAGGGCACCCCAGGGACACCCAGGGCAGCCCCAGGGACACCTAGGGTACCTTCAGGGCCCCCCTAGGGACACGTACGGGACGGCCAGGGGACCCCAGTGACACCCTGTGCACCCCCAGGGACACCTAGGGCACCCCAGGGACACCTAGGGGACAGCCAGGGCAGCCCAGGGACACCCAGTGCACCCCCAAGGACACCTAGGGGACAGCCAGGGCACCCCCAGGGACACCAAGGGCACCCCAGAGACACCCAGGGCACCCCCAGGGACACCTAGGGGACAGCCAGGGCCCCCCCAGGGACACCGACGGGACAGCCAGGGCACCCCCAGGGACACCAGGGCACCCCCAGGGACACCTAGGGGACAGGCAGGGCACCCCCAGGGACACCTAGGGGACAGGCAGGGCACCCCCAGGGACAACGAGGGGAAAGCCAGGGCACCCCCAGGGACACCTAGGGGACAGGCAGGGCACCCCCAGGGACACCGAGGGGACAGCCAGGGCACCCCCAGTGACACCTAGGGGACAGCCAGGGCTCCCCCAGGGACAGCCAGGGCACCCCCAGTGACACCTAGGGGACAGCCAGGGCTCCCCCAGGGACAGCCAGCGCACCCCCAGGGACACCTAGGGGACAGCCAGGGCACCCCCAGGGACAGCCAGGGCCCCCCCAGGGACATCCAGGGCACCCCCAGGGACACCGACGGGACAGCCAGGGCACCCCCAGGGACACCAGGGCACCTCCAGGGACACCTAGGGGACAGCCAGGGCACCCCAGGGACAGCGAGGGCACCCCCAGGGCCGCCTAGGGGACAGCCAGGGCACCCCAGGGACAGCGAGGGCACCCCCAGGGACACCTAGGGGCCAGGCAGGGCACCCCCAGTGACACCTACGGGACAGCCAGGGCTCCCCCAGGGACAGCCAGGGCACCCCCAGGGACACCTAGGGGACAGGCAGGGCACCCCCAGGGACAGCCAGGGCCCCCCCAGGGACATCCAGGGCACCCCCAGGGACACCTAGGGGACAGCCAGGGCACCCCAGGGACACCCAGGGCAGCCCCAGGGACACCTAGGGTACCTTCAGGGCCCCCCTAGGGACACGTACGGGACGGCCAGGGGACCCCAGTGACACCCTGTGCACCCCCAGGGACACCTAGGGCACCCCCAGGGACACCTAGGGGACAGCCAGGGCAGCCCAGGGACACCCAGGGCACCCCCAAGGACACCTAGGGGACAGCCAGGGCACCCCCAGGGACACCTAGGGGACAGGCAGGGCACCCCCAGGGCCACCTAGGGGACAGCCAGGGCACCCCAGGGACACCCTGGGCAGCCCCAGGGACACCTAGGGGACAGGCAGGGCACTCCCAGGGACACTCTGGGCACCCACAGGGACACCTTGGGGACAGCCAGGGCACCTCAGGGACACCCAGGGCACCCCCAGGGACACCTAGGGGACAGCCAGGGCACCCTAGGGACACCCAGGGCACCCCCAGGGACACCTAGGGGACAGCCAGGGCACCCCCAGGGACACCTAGGGGACAGGCAGGGCACCCCCAGGGACACCTAGGGGACAGCCAGGGCACCCCCAGGGACATTTAGGGGACAGCACGGGCACTCCAGGGACACCCAGGGCATCCCCAGGGACACCTAGGGGACAGCTAGGGCACCCCAGGGACACCCAGGGCACCCCAAGGGCCGCCTAGGGGACAGCCAGGGCACCCCAGGGACAGCGAGGGCACCCCCAAGGACACCTAGGGGACAGGCAGGGCACCCCCAGGGACACCTAGGGGACAGCCAGGGCACCCCCAGGGACACCGAGGGGAAAGCCAGGGCACCCAGGGACAGCGAGGGCACCCCCAGGGACACCTAGGGGACAGGCAGGGCACCCCCAGGGACACCTAGGGGACAGGCAGGGCACCCCCAGGGACAACGAGGGGAAAGCCAGGGCACCCCCAGGGACACCTAGGGGACAGGCAGGGCACCCCCAGGGACACCGAGGGGACAGCCAGGGCACCCCCAGTGACACCTAGGGGACAGCCAGGGCTCCCCCAGGGACAGCCAGGGCACCCCCAGTGACACCTAGGGGACAGCCAGGGCTCCCCCAGGGACAGCCAGGGCACCCCCAGGGACACCTAGGGGACAGCCAGGGCACCCCCAGGGACAGCCAGGGCCCCCCCAGGGACATCCAGGGCACCCCCAGGGACACCTAGGGGACAGCCAGGGCACCCCAGGGACACCCAGGGCAGCCCCAGGGACACCTAGGGTACCTTCAGGGCCCCCCTAGGGACACGTACGGGACGGCCAGGGGACCCAAGTGACACCCTGTGCACCCCCAGGGACACCTAGGGCACCCCCAGGGACACCTAGGGGACAGCCAGGGCAGCCCAGGGACACGCAGGGCACCCCCAAGGACACCTAGGGGACAGCCAGGGCACCCCCAGGGACACCAAGGGCACCCCAGAGACACCCAGGGCACCCCCAGGGACACCTAGGGGACAGCCAGGGCTCCCCCAGGGACACCGAGGGGACAGCCAGGGCACCCCCAGGGACACCAGGGCACCTCCAGGGCACCCCAGGGACCCACAGAGCACCCCCAGGGACACCAAGGGGACAGCCAGGGCACCCCGGGGACACCCAGGGCACCCCCAGGGACACCTAGGGGACAGGCAGGGCACTCCCAGGGACACTCTGGGCACCCACAGGGACACCTTGGGGACAGCCAGGGCACCCCAGGGACAGCTAGGGCACCCCCAGGGACAGCCAGCGCACCCCCAGGGACACGAAGGGGACAGCAAGGGCACCCCCAGGGACAGCCAGGGCTCCCCCAGGGACAGCCAGGACACCCCCAGGGACACCTAGGGGACAGCCAGGGCACCCAGAGGGACAGGGAGGGCACCCCCAGGGACACATAGGAGACAGCCAGGGCAGCCCAGGGACACCTAGGGGACAGCCAGGGCACCCCCAGCGACACCAAGGGGACCCCCAGAGACACCTAGGGGACAGCCAGGGCACCCCCAGGGACACCTAGGGGACAGCCAGGGCACCCCAGGGACAGCCAGGGCACCCCCAGGGACACCTAGGGGACAGCCAGGGCACCCCAGGGACACCCAGGGCACCCCCAGGGACACCTAGGGGATAGCCAGGGCCCCCCCCAGGGACACCTAGGGGACAGCCAGGGCACCCCAGGGACACCCAGGGCACCCCCAGGGACACCTAGGGGACAGCCAGGGCATCCCGAGGTACAGGGAGGGCACCCACAGGGACACCTAGGAGACAGCCAGGGCACGCCAGGGACACCCAGGGCAGCCCAGGGACACCTAGAGGACAGCCAGGGCACCCCAGGGACACCGAGGGCACAGCCAGGGCACCCTAGGGACAGGCAGGGCAGCCCAGGGACACCTACGGGACAGCCAGGGCACCCCAGGGCACCCCAGGGACACCCAGGGCACCCCCAGGGACACCTAGGGGACAGCCAGGGCCCCCCCAGGGACACCGAGGGGACAGCCAGGGCACTCCAGGGACAGCCAGGGCACCCCCAGGGATACCTAGGGCACCACCAGGGACACCTAGGGGACAGCCAGGGCACCCTAAAGACAGCCAGGGCACCCCAGGGACACCTAGGGGA
Source organism: Chamaea fasciata (assembly GCF_029207755.1). Lineage (NCBI taxonomy): Eukaryota > Metazoa > Chordata > Aves > Passeriformes > Sylviidae > Chamaea > Chamaea fasciata. Next base: position 28,692 of record NW_027094526.1, read on the forward strand.
CAGCCAGGGTACCCCCAGGGACATTTAGGGGACAGCACGGGCACTCCAGGGACACCCAGGGCATCCCCAGGGACACCTAGGGGACTGCCACGGCACCCCCAGGGACACCCAGGGCACCTCCAGGGACACCTAGGGGACAGCCAGGGCACCCCAGGGACAGCGAGGGCACCCCCAGGGCCGCCTAGGGGACAGCCAGGGCACCCCAGGGACACCGAGGGGACAGTCAGGGCACCCTGGAGACAGCCAGGGCACCCCCAGGGACACCTAGGGGACAGGCAGGGCACCCCCAGGGAAACCTAGGGGACAGCCAGGGCACCCCGAGGGACACCAGGGCACCCCCAGGGACAGCTAGGGGACAGCAAGGGCACCCCCAGGGACACCTAAGCGACACCCTGGGCACCCCCAGGGACACCAAGGGGACCCCCAGGGACACCTAGGGGACAGCCAGGGCATCCCAGGGACAGCGAGGGCACCCCCAGGGCCACCTAGGGGACCTCCAGGGCACCCCCAGGGACACGTACGGGACAGCCAGGGAACCCCAGTGACACCCTGTGCACCCCCAGGGACACCCAGGGACACCCCAAGGACACCTCGGGGACAGCCAGGGAACTCGAGGGACAGCCAGGGCACCCCCAGGGACACCTAGGGGACAGCCAGGGAACCCGAGGGACAGGCAGGGCACCCCCAGGGACACCTAGGGGACAGCCAGGGCACCCCCAGGGACACCGAGGGGACAGTCAGGGCACCCTAGGGACAGCCAGGGCACCCCCAGAGACACCGAAGGCACAGCCAGGGCACCCTGGGGACAGCCAGGGCACCCCCAGGGACACCTAGGGGACAGGCAGGGCACCCCCAGGGAAACCTAGGGGACAGCCAGGGCACCCCGAGGGACACCAGGGCACCCCAGGGACACCTAGGGGACATCCAGAGCACCCCAGGGACAGCCAGGGTACCCCCAGGGACAGCTAGGGGACAGCAAGGGCACCCCCAGGGACACCTAAGCGACACCCTGGGCACCCCCAGGGACACCAAGGGGACCCCCAGGGACACCTAGGGGACAGCCAGGGCATCCCAGGGACAGCGAGGGCACCCCCAGGGCCACCTAGGGGACCTCCAGGGCACCCCCAGGGACACGTACGGGACAGCCAGGGAACCCCAGTGACACCCTGTGCACCCCCAGGGACACCCAGGGACACCCCAAGGACACCTCGGGGACAGCCAGGGAACTCGAGGGACAGCCAGGGCACCCCCAGGGACACCTAGGGGACAGCCAGGGAACCCGAGGGACAGCCAGGGCTCCCCCAGGGACACCTAGGGGATAGCCAGGGCCCCCCCAGGGACACCTAGGGGACAGCCAGGGCACCCCAGGGACACCCAGGGCACCCCCAGGGACACCTAGGGGACAGCCAGGGCATCCCGAGGTACAGGGAGGGCACCCACAGGGACACCTAGGAGACAGCCAGGGCACGCCAGGGACACCCAGGGCAGCCCAGGGACACCTAGAGGACAGCCAGGGCACCCCAGGGACACCGAGGGCACAGCCAGGGCACCCTAGGGACAGGCAGGGCAGCCCAGGGACACCTACGGGACAGCCAGGGCACCCCAGGGCACCCCAGGGACACCCAGGGCACCCCCAGGGACACCTAGGGGACAGCCAGGGCCCCCCCAGGGACACCGAGGGGACAGCCAGGGCACTCCAGGGACAGCCAGGGCACCCCCAGGGATACCTAGGGCACCACCAGGGACACCTAGGGGACAGCCAGGGCACCCTAAAGACAGCCAGGGCACCCCAGGGACACCTAGGGGACAGCCAGGGTACCCCCAGGGACATTTAGGGGACAGCACGGGCACTCCAGGGACACCCAGGGCATCCCCAGGGACACCTAGGGGACTGCCACGGCACCCCCAGGGACACCCAGGGCACCTCCAGGGACACCTAGGGGACAGCCAGGGCACCCCAGGGACAGCGAGGGCACCCCCAGGGCCGCCTAGGGGACAGCCAGGGCACCCCAGGGACACCGAGGGGACAGTCAGGGCACCCTGGAGACAGCCAGGGCACCCCCAGGGACACCTAGGGGACAGGCAGGGCACCCCCAGGGAAACCTAGGGGACAGCCAGGGCACCCCGAGGGACACCAGGGCACCCCAGGGACACCTAGGGGACATCCAGAGCACCCCAGGGACAGCCAGGGTACCCCCAGGGACAGCTAGGGGACAGCAAGGGCACCCCCAGGGACACCTAAGCGACACCCTGGGCACCCCCAGGGACACCAAGGGGACCCCCAGGGACACCTAGGGGACAGCCAGGGCATCCCAGGGACAGCGAGGGCACCCCCAGGGCCACCTAGGGGACCTCCAGGGCACCCCCAGGGACACGTACGGGACAGCCAGGGAACCCCAGTGACACCCTGTGCACCCCCAGGGACACCCAGGGACACCCCAAGGACACCTCGGGGACAGCCAGGGAACTCGAGGGACAGCCAGGGCACCCCCAGGGACACCTAGGGGACAGCCAGGGAACCCGAGGGACAGGCAGGGCACCCCCAGGGACACCTAGGGGACAGCCAGGGCACCCCCAGGGACACCGAGGGGACAGTCAGGGCACCCTAGGGACAGCCAGGGCACCCCCAGAGACACCGAAGGCACAGCCAGGGCACCCTGGGGACAGCCAGGGCACCCCCAGGGACACCTAGGGGACAGGCAGGGCACCCCCAGGGAAACCTAGGGGACAGCCAGGGCACCCCGAGGGACACCAGGGCACCCCAGGGACACCTAGGGGACATCCAGAGCACCCCAGGGACAGCCAGGGTACCCCCAGGGACAGCTAGGGGACAGCAAGGGCACCCCCAGCGACACCTAAGCGACACCCTGGGCACCCCCAGGGACACCAAGGGGACCCCCAGGGACACCTAGGGGACAGCCAGGGCATCCCAGGGACAGCGAGGGCACCCCCAGGGCCACCTAGGGGACCTCCAGGGCACCCCCAGGGACACGTACGGGACAGCCAGGGAACCCCAGTGACACCCTGTGCACCCCCAGGGACACCCAGGGACACCCCAAGGACACCTCGGGGACAGCCAGGGAACTCGAGGGACAGCCAGGGCACCCCCAGGGACACCTAGGGGACAGCCAGGGAACCCGAGGGACAGCCAGGGCACCCCCAGAGACACCGAAGGCACAGCCAGGGCACCCCCAGGGACACCTAGGGGACAGTCAGGGCACCCCCAGGGACACCTAGGGGACAGCCAGGGCACCCCAGGGACACCCAGGGCACCCCCAGAGCCGCCTAGGGGAAAGCCAGGGCACCCCAGGGACAGCGAGGGCACCCCCAGGGACACCTAGGGGACAGGCAGGGCACCCCCAGGGACAACGAGGGGAAAGCCAGGGCACCCCCAGGGACACCTAGGGGACAGCCAGGGCTCCCCCAGGGACAGCCAGGGCACCCCCAGGGACACCTAGGGGACAGCCAGGGCACCCCCAGGGCCACCTAGGGGACAGCCAGGGCACCCCCAGGGACAGCCAGGGCCCCCCCAGGGACAGCCAGTGCACCCCCAGGGACACCTATGGGACAGCCAGGGCACCCCAGGGACACCCAGGGCAGCCCCAGGGACACCTAGGGTACCTTCAGGGCCCCCCTAGGGACACGTACGGGACGGCCAGGGGACCCCAGTGACACCCTGTGCACCCCCAGGGACACCTAGGGCACCCCCAGGGACACCTAGGGGACAGCCAGGGCAGCCCAGGGACACCCAGGGCACCCCCAAGGACACCTAGGGGACAGCCAGGGCACCCCCAGGGACACCAAGGGCACCCCAGAGACACCCAGGGCACCCCCAGGGACACCTAGGGGACAGCCAGGGCCCCCCCAGGGACACCGAGGGGACAGCCAGGGCACCCCCAGGGACACCAGGGCACCTCCAGGGCACCCCAGGGGACGGCAGGGCACTCCCAGGGACACTCTGGGCACCCACAGGGACACCTTGGGGACAGCCAGGGCACCCCAGGGACAGCTAGGGCACCCCCAGGGACAGCCAGCGCACCCCCAGGGACACGAAGGGGACAGCAAGGGCACCCCCAGGGACAGCCAGGGCTCCCCCAGGGACAGCCAGGACACCCCCAGGGACACCTAGGGGACAGCCAGGGCACCCAGAGGGACAGGGAGGGCACCCCCAGGGACACACAGGAGACAGCCAGGGCAGCCCAGGGACACCTAGGGGACAGCCAGGGCACCCCCAGCGACACCAAGGGGACCCCCAGAGACACCTAGGGGACAGCCAGGGCACCCCCAGGGACACCTAGGGGACAGCCAGGGCACCCCAGGGACAGCCAGGGCACCCCCAGGGACACCTAGGGGACAGCCAGGGCACCCCAGGGACAGCCAGGGCACCCCCAGGGACACCTAGGGGACAGCCAGGGCCCCCCCAGGGACACCTAGGGGACAGCCAGGGCACCCCAGGGACACCCAGGGCACCCCCAGGGACACCTAGGGGACAGCCAGGGCATCCCGAGGTACAGGGAGGGCACCCACAGGGACACCTAGGAGACAGCCAGGGCACGCCAGGGACACCCAGGGCAGCCCAGGGACACCTAGAGGACAGCCAGGGTACCCCAGGGACACCGAGGGCACAGCCAGGGCACACTAGGGACAGCCAGGGCACCCCAGGGCCACCCAGGGCACCCCCAGGGACACCTAGGGGACAGCCAGGGCCCCCCAGGGACACCGAAGGGACAGCCAGGGCACGCCAGGGACAGCCAGGGCACCCCCAGGGACACCTAGGGGACAGCCAGGGCACCCCCAGGAACACCAGGGCACCTCCAGGGCACCCCAGGGACCCACAGAGCACTCCCAGGGACACCAAGGGGACAGCCAGGGCACCCCGGGGACACCGAGGGCACCCCCAGGGACACCTAGGGGACAGGCAGGGCACTCCCAGGGACACTCTGGGCACCCACAGGGACACCTTGGGGACAGCCAGGGCACCCCAGGGACAGCCAGGGCACCCCCAGGGACACCTAGGGCACCCCCAGGGACACCTAGGGGGCAGGCAGGGCACCCCCAGGGACACCGAGGGGAAAGCCAGGGCACCCCCAGGGACACCTAGGGGAAGGCAGGACACCCCCAGGGACACCTAGGGGACAGCCAGGGCACCCCTAGGGACATGTAGGGGACAGCCAGGGCACTCCAGGGACACCCAGGGCACCCACAGGGACATTTAGGAGACAGCCAGGGAACCCCAGGGACACCCAGGGCACCCCCAGGGCCGCCTAGGTGACAGCCAGGGCACCCCAGGGACAGCGAGGGCACCCCCAGGGACACCTAGGGGACAGCCAGGGCACCCCAGGGACACCCAGGGCAGCCGCAGGGACACCTAGGGGACAGCCAGGGCACCCCCAGGGACACCAAGGGGACCCCCAGGGACACCTAGGGGACAGCCAGGGCACCCCCAGGGACACCTAGGGGACAGCCAGGGCACCCCACGGACAGCCAGGGCCCCCCCAGGGACACCTAGGGGACAGCCAGGGCACCCCAGGGACAGCCAGGACACCCCCAGGGACACCTAAGGGACAGGCAGGGCACCCCCAGGGACACCTAGGGGACAGCCAGGGCACCCCAGGGACAGCCAGAGCACCCCCAGGGACACCTAGGGGACAGCCAAGGCCCCCCCAGGGACACTTAGGAGACAGCCAGGGCACGCCAGGGACACCCAGGGCACCCCAGGGACACCTAGCAGACAGCGAGGGCACGCCAGGGCCACCCAGGGCAGCCCCAGGGACACCTAGGGGACAGCCAGGGCCCCCCCATGGACACATAGGGGACAGCCAGGGAACCCCAGGGACACCCAGTGCACGCCCAGGGACACCCAGGGCACAGCCAGGGCACCCCCAGGGACACCGAGAGGACAGGCAGGGCACCCCCAGGGACACCTTGGGGACAGCCAGGGCACCCCCAGGGCCACCCTAAGGACAGCCAGGGCCCCCCCAGAGACACCTAGGGGACAGCCAGGGTACCCCCAAGGACACCTAGGGGACAGCCAGGGCACCCCAGGGACACCCAGGGCACCCCCAGGGACACCTAGGAGACAGCCAGGGCATCCTAGGGACAGCCAGGGCACCCCCAGGGACACCAAGGGCACAGCCAGGGCACCCTAGGGACAGCCAGGGCCCCCCCAGGGACACCTAGGGGACAGCCAGGAAACCCCAGGGACACCCTGGGCACCCGCAGAGGGACACCTAATGCACCCCCAGGGACACCTAGGGGACAGCCAGGGCCCCCCCAGGGACACCTAGGGGACAGCCAGGGCACCCCAGGGACACCCAGGGCACCCCCAGGGACACCTAGGGGACCTCCAGGGTACCCCCAGGGGTATGTACGGGACAGCCAGGGCACCCCCAGGGACACCTAGGGGACAGCCAGGGAACCCCAGGGACACCCTGTGCACCCCCAGGGACACCCAGGGCACCACCAGGGCCACCTAGGGGACAGCCAGGGCACCCCAGGGACAGCGAGGGCACCCCCAGGGACACCTAGGGGACAGCCAGGGCCCCCCCAGGGACACCTAGGGGACAGCCAGGGCACCCCAGGGACACCCAGGGCACCCCCAGGGACACCTAGGGGACAGCGAGGGCACCCCCAGGGACACCTAGGGGACAGCCAGGGCACCCCCAGAGACACCGAGGGCACAGCCAGGGCACCCTAGGGACAGCCAGGACACCCCCAGGGACACCTAAGGGACAGGCAGGGCACTCCCAGGGACACCTAGGGGACAGCCAGGGCACGCCAGGGACACCCAGGGCACCCCAGGGACACCTATAGGACAGCCAGGGAACCCCAAGGGACACCTTGGGGTCAGCCAGGGCACCCCAGGGACACCCAGGGCACCCCCAGGGACACCAAGGGGACAGCCAGGGCACCCCAGGGACACTGACGGCACAGCCAGGGCACCCCAGGGACACCTAGGGGAGAGGCAGGGCACCTCCAGGGACAGCCAGGGTACCCCCAGGGCACCCCAGGGACACCCGGGGCACCCCCAGGGACACCTAGGGACAGTCAGGGCACCCCAGGGACACCTAGGGGACAGCCAGGGCACCCTAGGGACAGCCAGGGCACCCCGAGGGACACCTAAGTGACAGCCAGGGCACCCCAGGGACATCGAGGGACAGCCAGGAACCCCCTGGGACAGCCAGCTCACCCCCACGGCCCCCTCCACCTCCAGGAGCTATCAAAACCCTCCTCAGGTTCTTTGATGCCTCAAATGGGCCGCCCAAACCTCCCGAATACCCCCCAAAGCACCCAAAGCAGCCCCCAGGACTCCCCCCAGACCCCCCACAACCCAAAAAACCCCTCCACGACAACTCAGGACCCCCAGGATCCCCCCAAATCCGCGCCCCCCTCACCCTGAGGTCCCGTTTGAGCCGCTCCATGTTGCGGACAGGCACCAGCTCATCAAGCCCCAAGCACCAACACCTGCGGGACTGGGATGGACTGAGAGCACTGGGAGGGTGACCAGAGAAACCTGGGATGGACGAAGAGTGGACTGGGATGAACTGGGATGAACTGGCAGGCGTGTGGGGGTCCATGGTGGCCACTCGGTGCCTTACTGGTCTATACTGGGATGGGTCGGATGGCCCCAGGGGAGGGGGTGAGGCCACACTGGTCCAGACTGGGAGGGGAGTCACCATGGCGCCGGAGGCGGAGTCGAGGATACGAGCGAGGCAGGGACACCTACGGGACAGCCAGGGCAACCCAGGGACACCAGGGCCCCCCCCCAGGGACACCTAGGGGACAGCCAGGGAACCCCAGGGACACCCTGGGCACCCCCAGGGACACCTAATGCACCCCCAGGGACACCTAGGGGACAGCCAGGGAACCCAAGGGACAGCCAGGGCACCCCCAGGGACACCTAGGGGACAGCCAGGGAACCCAAGGGACAGCCAGGGCACCCCCAGGGACACCGAGGGCACAGCCAGGGCACGCCCAGGGACACCGAGAGGACAGGCAGGGCACCCCCAGGGACACCTTGGGGACAGCCAGGGCACCCCAGGGACAGCCAGGGCACCCCCAGGGACACCAAGGGGACCTCCAGGGCACCCCCAGGGACACCCAGGGCACCCCCAGGGCCACCAAGGGGACAGCCAGGGCACCACAGGGACAGCGAGGGCACCCCCAGGGACACCCAGGGCACCGCCAGGGACACTTAGGGGACAGCCAGGGCCCCCCCAGGGACACCCAGGGCACCCCCAGGGACACCTAGGGCACAGCCAGGGCATCCCCAGGGACACCCAGGGCACCCCCAGGGACACCTAGGGGACAGCCAGGGCACCCCCAGGGACACCTAGGGCACAGCAAGGGCACCCCCAGGGACACCTAGGGAACAGCCACGGCACCCCCAGGGACACCTAGGGGAAAGCCAGGGCCCCCCCAGGGACACCTAGGGGACAGCCAGGGGCTCCCCAGGGACACCCAGGGCACCCCCAGGGACACCTAGGGGAAGGCAGGACACCCCCAGGGACACCTAAGGGACAGCCAGGGCTCCCCCAGGGACATTTAGGGGTCAGCCAGGGCACTCCAGGGACACCCAGGACACCCCCAGGGACACCTAGGGGACAGGCAGGGAACTCCCAGGGACACCTAGGTGACAGGAATGGCACCGCCAGGGACACCTAGGGCACAGGCAGCGCACCCCCAGGGACACCTAGGGGACAGCCAGGGCCCCCCCAAGGACACCTAGGGGATAGCCAGGGCACCCCAAGGACAGCCAGGGCACCCCCAGGGTCACCTAGGGGACAGCCAGGGCACCCCAGGCACATCCAGGGCACACCCAGGGACACATAGGGGACAGCCAGGGCACCCCCAGATACACCGTGGGCACCGCCAGGGCACCCTAGGGACAGCCAGGGCACCCCCAGGGACACCTAGGGGACAGCGAGGGCACCCCGAGGGACACCAGGGCACCCCCAGGGACACCAAAGGCACAGCCAGGGCACCCTAGGGACAGCCAGGGCACCCTCCGGGACACCGAGGGCACAGCCAGGGCACCCCCAGGGACACCTAGTGGACAGGCAGGCCACCCCGAGAGCCCCCTAGGGGACAGCCAGGGCCCCCCCAGGGACACCCAGGACACCCCCAGGGACACGTAGGGGAAAGACAGGGCATCCCCAGGGACACCCAGGGCACCCTCAGGGACACCTAGGGGACAGGCAGGGCACCCCAGGCACACCCAGGGCACCCCCAGGGACACCAAGGGCACAGCCAGGGCACCCTAAGGACAGCCAGGGCAACCTCAGGGACACGGAGGGCACAGCCAGGGCACCCCCAAGGACACCTAGGGGACAGGCAGGCCACCCCCAGGGACACCGAGGGGACAGCCAGGGCGCCCTAGGGACAGCCAGGGCACCCCCAGAGACACCTAGGGGACACGCAGGGCACCCCCAGGGACACCGAGGGGACAGCCAGGGCACCCTAGGGACAGCCAGGGCACCCCCAGGGACACCGAGGGGACAGCCAGGGTACCCCCAGGGAAACCTAGGGGACAGCCAGGGCACCCCGAGGGACACCAGGGCACCCCAGGGACACCTAGGGGACATCCAGAGCACCCCAGGGACAGCCAGGGTACCCCCAGGGACAGCTAGGGGACAGCAAGGGCACCCCCAGGGACACCTAAGGGACACCCTGGGCACCCCCAGGGACACCAAGGGGACCCCCAGGGACACATAGGGGACAGCCAGGGCACCCCAGGGACAGCGAGGGCACCCCCAGGGACACCTAGGGGACCTCCAGGGCACCCCCAGGGACACGTACGGGACAGCCAGGGAATACCAGTGACACCCTGTGCACCCCCAGGGACACCTCGGGGACAGCCAGGGAACCCGAGGGACAGGCAGGGCACCCCCAGGGACACCTAGGGGACAGGCAGGGCACCCCCAGGGACACGTAGGGGACAGACAGGGCATCCCCAGGGACACCCAGGGCACCCCCAGGGACACCTAGGGGACAGCCAGGGCACCCTAAGGACAGCCAGGGCAACCCCAGGGACACAGAGGGCACAGCCAGGGCACCCCCAAGGACACCTAGGGGACAGGCAGGCCACCCCCAGGGACACCGAGGGGACAGCCAGGGCACCCTAGGGACAGCCTGGGCACCCCCAAGGACACCTAGGGGACAGGCAGGGCACCCCCAGAGACACTGAGGGCACAGCCTGGGCACCCTAGGGACAGCCAGGGCACCCCCAGAGACACCTAGGGGACACGCAGGGCACCCCCAGGGACACCGAGGGGACAGTCAGGGCACCCTAGGGACAGCCAGGGCACCCCCAGAGACACCGAAGGAACAGCCAGGGCACCCTGGGGACAGCCAAGGCACCCCCAGGGACACCTAGGGGACAGGCAGGGCACCCCAGGGACAGCGAGGGCACCCCCAGGGACACCTAGGGGACAGCCAGGGCCTCCCCAGGGACACCCAGGGCACCCCCAGGGACACCTAGGGGAAGGCAGGACACCCCCAGGGACACCTAAGGGACAGCAAGGGCTCCCCCAGGGACATTTAGGGGACAGCCAGGGCACTCCAGGGACACCCAGGGCACCCCCAGGGACACCTAGGGGACAGGCAGGGAACTCCCAGGGACACCTAGGGAACAGGCATGGCACCCCCAGGGACACCTAGGGGACAGGCAGCGCACCCCCAGGGACACCTAGGGGACAGCCAGGGCCCCCCCAAGGACACCTAGGGGATAGCCAGGGCACCCCAAGGACAGCCAGGGCACCCCCAGGGACACCTAGGGGACAGCCAGGGCACCCCAGGCACATCCAGGGCACACCCAGGGACACATAGGGGACAGCCAGGGCACCCCCAGATACACCGTGGGCACCGCCAGGGCACCCTAGGGACAGCCAGGGCACCCCCAGGGACACCTAGGGGACAGCGAGGGCACCCCGAGGGACACCAGGGCACCCCCAGGGACACCAAAGGCACAGCCAGGGCACCCTAGGGACAGCCAGGGCACCCTCCGGGACACCGAGGGCACAGCCAGGGCACCCCCAGGGACACCTAGGGGACAGGCAGGCCACCCCCAGAGCCCCCTAGGGGACAGCCAGGGCCCCCCCAGGGACACCCAGGGCACCCCCAGGGACACTTAGGGGAAAGACAGGGCATCCCCAGGGACACCCAGGGCACCCCCAGGGACACCTAGGGGACAGGCAGGGCACCCCAGGCACACCCAGGGCACCCCCAGGGACACCTAGGGGACAGCCAGGGCACCCTAAGGACAGCCAGGGCAACCCCAGGGACACGGAGGGCACAGCCAGGGCACCCCCAAGGACACCTAGGGGACAGGCAGGCCACCCCCAGGGACACCGAGGAGACAGCCAGGGCACCCTAGGGACAGCCAGGGCACCCCCAAGGACACCTAGGGGACAGGCAGGGCACCCCCAGAGACACTGAGGGCACAGCCTGGGCACCCTAGGGACAGCCAGGGCACCCCCAGAGACACCTAGGGGACACGCAGGGCACCCCCAGGGACACCGAGGGGACAGTCAGGGCACCCTAGGGACAGCCAGGGCACCCCCAGAGACACCGAAGGCACAGCCAGGGCACCCTGGGGACAGCCAGGGCACCCCAGGGACAGCCAGGGCCCCCCCAGGGACACCTAGGGGACAGCCAGGGCACCCCAGGGACACCCAGGGCACCCCCAGGGACACCTAGGGGACAGCGAGGGCACCCCCAGGGACACCTAGGGGACAGCCAGGGCACCCCCAGAGACACCGAGGGCACAGCCAGGGCACCCTAGGGACAGCCAGGACACCCCCAGGGACACCTAAGGGACAGGCAGGGCACCCCCAGGGACACCTAGGGGACAGCCAGGGCACGCCAGGGACACCTATAGGACAGCCAGGGAACCCCAAGGGACACCTTGGGGTCAGCCAGGGCACCCCAGGGACACCCAGGGCACCCCCAGTGACACCAAGGGGACAGCCAGGGCACCCCTAGGGACACTGACGAGACAGCCAGGGCACCCCAGGGACACTGACGGCACAGCCAGGGCACCCCAGGGACACCTAGGGGAGAGGCAGGGCACCTCCAGGGACAGCCAGGGTACCCCCAGGGCACCCCAGGGACACCCGGGGCACCCCCAGGGACACCTAGGGACAGTCAGGGCACCCCAGGGACACCTAGGGGACAGCCAGGGCACCCTAGGGACAGCCAGGGCACCCCGAGGGACACCTAAGTGACAGCCAGGGCACCCCAGGGACATCGAGGGACAGCCAGGAACCCCCTGGGACAGCCAGCTCACCCCCACGGCCCCCTCCACCTCCAGGAGCTATCAAAACCCTCCTCAGGTTCTTTGATGCCTCAAATGGGCCGCCCAAACCTCCCGAATACCCCCCAAAGCACCCAAAGCAGCCCCCAGGACTCCCCCCAGACCCCCCACAACCCAAAAAACCCCTCCACGACAACTCAGGACCCCCAGGATCCCCCCAAATCCGCGCCCCCCTCACCCTGAGGTCCCGTTTGAGCCGCTCCACGTTGCGGACAGGCACCAGCTCATCAAGCCCCAAGCACCAACACCTGCGGGACTGGGATGGACTGAGAGCACTGGGAGGGTGACCAGAGAAACCTGGGATGGACGAAGAGTGGACTGGGATGAACTGGGATGAACTGGCAGGCGTGTGGGGGTCCATGGTGGCCACTCGGTGCCTTACTGGTCTATACTGGGATGGGTCGGATGGCCCCAGGGGAGGGGGTGAGGCCACACTGGTCCAGACTGGGAGGGGAGTCACCATGGCGCCGGAGGCGGAGTCGAGGATACGAGCGAGGCAGGGACACCTACGGGACAGCCAGGGCAACCCAGGGACACCAGGGCCCCCCCCCCCAGGGACACCTAGGGGACAGCCAGGGAACCCCAGGGACACCCTGGGCACCCCCAGGGACACCTAATGCACCCCCAGGGACACCTAGGGGACAGCCAGGGAACCCAAGGGACAGCCAGGGCACCCCCAGGGACACCTAGGGGACAGCCAGGGAACCCAAGGGACAGCCAGGGCACCCCCAGGGACACCGAGGGCACAGCCAGGGCACGCCCAGGGACACCGAGAGGACAGGCAGGGCACCCCCAGGGACACCTTGGGGACAGCCAGGGCACCCCAGGGACAGCCAGGGCACCCCCAGGGACACCAAGGGGACCTCCAGGGCACCCCCAGGGACACCCAGGGCACCCCCAGGGCCACCAAGGGGACAGCCAGGGCACCCCAGGGACAGCGAGGGCACCCCCAGGGACACCCAGGGCACCGCCAGGGACACTTAGGGGACAGCCAGGGCACCCCCAGGGACACCCAGGGCACCCCCAGGGACACCTAGGGGACAGCCAGGGCATCCCCAGGGACACCCAGGGCACCCCCAGGGACACCTAGGGGACAGCCAGGGCACCCCCAGGGACACCTAGGGCACAGCAAGGGCACCCCCAGGGACACCTAGGGGAAAGCCAGGGCCCCCCCAGGGACACCTAGGGGACAGCCAGGGCCTCCCCAGGGACACCCAGGGCACCCCCAGGGACACCTAGGGGAAGGCAGGACACCCCCAGGGACACCTAAGGGACAGCCAGGGCTCCCCCAGGGACATTTAGGGGTCAGCCAGGGCACTCCAGGGACACCCAGGGCACCCCCAGGGACACCTAGGGGACAGGCAGGGAACTCCCAGGGACACCTAGGTGACAGGCATGGCACCCCCAGGGACACCTAGGGCACAGGCAGCGCACCCCCAGGGACACCTAGGGGATAGCCAGGGCATCCCAAGGACAGCCAGGGCACCCCCAGGGACACCTAGGGGACAGCCAGGGCACCCCCAGATACACCGTGGGCACCGCCAGGGCACCCTAGGGACAGCCAGGGCACCCCCAGGGACACCTAGGGGACAGCGAGGGCACCCCGAGGGACACCAGGGCACCCCCAGGGACACCAAAGGCACAGCCAGGGCACCCTAGGGACAGCCAGGGCACCCTCCGGGACACCGAGGGCACAGCCAGGGCCCCCCCAGGGACACCCAGGGCACCCCCAGGGACACGTACGGGAAAGACAGGGCATCCCCAGGGACACCCAGGGCACCCTCAGGGACACCTAGGGGACAGGCAGGGCACCCCAGGCACACCCAGGGCACCCCCAGGGACACCTAGGGGACAGCCAGGGCACCCTAAGGACAGCCAGGGCAACCTCAGGGACACGGAGGGCACAGCCAGGGCACCCCCAAGGACACCTAGGGGACAGGCAGGCCACCCCCAGGGACACCGAGGGGACAGCCAGGGCACCCTAGGGACAGCCAGGGCACCCCCAGAGACACCTAGGGGACACGCAGGGCACCCCCAGGGACACCGAGGGGACAGTCAGGGCACCCTAGGGACAGCCAGGGCACCCCCAGGGACACCTAGGGGACAGGCAGGGTACCCCCAGGGAAACCTAGGGGACAGCCAGGGCACCCCGAGGGACACCAGGGCACCCCAGGGACACCTAGGGGACATCCAGAGCACCCCAGGGACAGCCAGGGTACCCCCAGGGACAGCTAGGGGACAGCAAGGGCACCCCCAGGGACACCTAAGGGACACCCTGGGCACCCCCAGGGACACCAAGGGGACCCCCAGGGACACCTAGGGGACAGCCAGGGCACCCCAGGGACAGCGAGGGCACCCCCAGGGACACCTAGGGGACCTCCAGGGCACCCCCAGGGACACGTACGGGACAGCCAGGGAATACCAGTGACACCCTGTGCACCCCCAGGGACACCTCGGGGACAGCCAGGGAACTCGAGGGACAGCCAGGGCACCCCCAGGGACACCTAGGGGACAGCCAGGGAACCCGAGGGACAGGCAGGGCACCCCCAGGGACACCTAGGGGACAGGCAGGGCACCCCCAGGGACACGTAGGGGACAGACAGGGCATCCCCAGGGACACCCAGGGCACCCCCAGGGACACCTAGGGGACAGCCAGGGCACCCTAAGGACAGCCAGGGCAACCCCAGGGACACAGAGGGCACAGCCAGGGCACCCCCAAGGACACCTAGGGGACAGGCAGGCCACCCCCAGGGACACCGAGGGGACAGCCAGGGCACCCTAGGGACAGCCTGGGCACCCCCAAGGACACCTAGGGGACACGCAGGGCACCCCCAGGGACACCGAGGGGACAGTCAGGGCACCCTAGGGACAGCCAGGGCACCCCCAGAGACACCGAAGGCACAGCCAGGGCACCCTGGGGAAAGCCAAGGCACCCCCAGGGACACCTAGGGGACAGGCAGGGCACCCCAGGGACAGCGAGGGCACCCCCAGGGACACCTAGGGGAAAGCCAGGGCCCCCCCAGGGACACCTAGGGGACAGCCAGGGCCTCCCCAGGGACACCCAGGGCACCCCCAGGGACACCTAGGGGAAGGCAGGACACCCCCAGGGACACCTAAGGGACAGCCAGGGCTCCCCCAGGGACATTTAGGGGACAGCCAGGGCACTCCAGGGACACCCAGGGCACCCCCAGGGACACCTAGGGGACAGGCAGGGAACTCCCAGGGACACCTAGGGGACAGGCATGGCACCCCCAGGGACACCTAGGGGACAGGCAGCGCACCCCCAGGGACACCTAGGGGACAGCCAGGGCCCCCCCAAGGACACCTAGGGGATAGCCAGGGCACCCCAAGGACAGCCAGGGCACCCCCAGGGACACCTAGGGGACAGCCAGGGCACCCCAGGCACATCCAGGGCACACCCAGGGACACATAGGGGACAGCCAGGGCACCCCCAGATACACCGTGGGCACCGCCAGGGCACCCTAGGGACAGCCAGGGCACCCCCAGGGACACCTAGGGGACAGCGAGGGCACCCCGAGGGACACCAGGGCACCCCCAGGGACACCAAAGGCACAGCCAGGGCACCCTAGGGACAGCCAGGGCACCCTCCGGGACACCGAGGGCACAGCCAGGGCACCCCCAGGGACACCTAGTGGACAGGCAGGCCACCCCCAGAGCCCCCTAGGGGACAGCCAGGGCCCCCCCAGGGACACCCAGGGCACCCCCAGGGACACGTAGGGGAAAGACAGGGCATCCCCAGGGACACCCAGGGCACCCTCAGGGACACCTAGGGGACAGGCAGGGCACCCCAGGCACACCCAGGGCACCCCCAGGGACACCTAGGGGACAGCCAGGGCACCCTAAGGACAGCCAGGGCAACCTCAGGGACACGGAGGGCACAGCCAGGGCACCCCCAAGGACACCTAGGGGACAGGCAGGCCACCCCCAGGGACACCGAGGGGACAGCCAGGGCACCCTACGGACAGCCAGGGCACCCCCAGAGACACCTAGGGGACACGCAGGGCACCCCCAGGGACACCGAGGGGACAGTCAGGGCACCCTAGGGACAGCCAGGGCACCCCCAGGGACACCTAGGGGACAGGCAGGGTACCCCCAGGGAAACCTAGGGGACAGCCAGGGCACCCCGAGGGACACCAGGGCACCCCAGGGACACCTAGGGGACATCCAGAGCACCCCAGGGACAGCCAGGGTACCCCCAGGGACAGTTAGGGGACAGCAAGGGCACCCCCAGGGACACCTAAGGGACACCCTGGGCACCCCCAGGGACACCAAGGGGACCCCCAGGGACACCTAGGGGACAGCCAGGGCACCCCAGGGACAGCGAGGGCACCCCCAGGGACACCTAGGGGACCTCCAGGGCACCCCCAGGGACACGTACGGGACAGCCAGGGAATACCAGTGACACCCTGTGCACCCCCAGGGACACCTCGGGGATAGCCAGGGAACTCGAGGGACAGCCAGGGCACCCCCAGGGACACCTAGGGGACAGCCAGGGAACCCGAGGGACAGGCAGGGCACCCCCAGGGACACCTAGGGGACAGGCAGGGCACCCCCAGGGACACGTAGGGGACAGACAGGGCATCCCCAGGGACACCCAGGGCACCCCCAGGGACACCTAGGGGACAGCCAGGGCACCCTAAGGACAGCCAGGGCAACCCCAGGGACACAGAGGGCACAGCCAGGGCACCCCCAAGGACACCTAGGGGACAGGCAGGCCACCCCCAGGGACACCGAGGGGACAGCCAGGGCACCCTAGGGACAGCCTGGGCACCCCCAAGGACACCTAGGGGACAGGCAGGGCACCCCCAGAGACACTGAGGGCACAGCCTGGGCACCCTAGGGACAGCCAGGGCACCCCCAGAGACACCTAGGGGACACGCAGGGCACCCCCAGGGACACCGAGGGGACAGTCAGGGCACCCTAGGGACAGCCAGGGCACCCCCAGAGACACCGAAGGCACAGCCAGGGCACCCTGGGGACAGCCAAGGCACCCCCAGGGACACCTAGGGGACAGGCAGGGCACCCCAGGGACAGCGAGGGCACCCCCAGGGACACCTAGGGGAAAGCCAGGGCCCCCCCAGGGACACCTAGGGGACAGCCAGGGCCTCCCCAGGGACACCCAGGGCACCCCCAGGGACACCTAGGGGAAGGCAGGACACCCCCAGGGACACCTAAGGGACAGCCAGGGCTCCCCCAGGGACATTTAGGGGACAGCCAGGGCACTCCAGGGACACCCAGGGCACCCCCAGGGACACCTAGGGGACAGGCAGGGAACTCCCAGGGACACCTAGGGGACAGCCATGGCACCCCCAGGGACACCTAGGGGACAGGCAGCGCACCCCCAGGGACACCTAGGGGACAGCCAGGGCCCCCCCAAGGACACCTAGGGGATAGCCAGGGCACCCCAAGGACAGCCAGGGCACCCCCAGGGACACCTAGGGGACAGCCAGGGCACCCCAGGCACATCCAGGGCACACCCAGGGACACATAGGGGACAGCCAGGGCACCCCCAGATACACCGTGGGCACCGCCAGGGCACCCTAGGGACAGCCAGGGCACCCCCAGGGACACCTAGGGGACAGCGAGGGCACCCCGAGGGACACCAGGGCACCCCCAGGGACACCAAAGGCACAGCCAGGGCACCCTAGGGACAGCCAGGGCACCCTCCGGGACACCGAGGGCACAGCCAGGGCACCCCCAGGGACACCTAGGGGACAGGCAGGCCACCCCCAGAGCCCCCTAGGGGACAGCCAGGGCCCCCCCAGGGACACCAAGGGCACCCCCAGGGACACGTAGGGGAAAGACAGGGCATCCCCAGGGACACCCAGGGCACCCCCAGGGACACCTAGGGGACAGGCAGGGCACCCCAGGCACACCCAGGGCACCCCCAGGGACACCTAGGGGACAGCCAGGGCACCCTAAGGACAGCCAGGGCAACCCCAGGGACACGGAGGGCACAGCCAGGGCACCCCCAAGGACACCTAGGGGACAGGCAGGCCACCCCCAGGGACACCGAGGGGACAGCCAGGGCACCCTAGGGACAGCCAGGGCACCCCCAAGGACACCTAGGGGACAGGCAGGGCACCCCCAGAGACACCTAGGGGACACGCAGGGCACCCCCAGGGACACCGAGGGGACAGTCAGGGCACCCTAGGGACAGCCAGGGCACCCCCAGAGACACCGAAGGCACAGCCAGGGCACCCTGGGGACAGCCAGGGCACCCCCAGAGACACCTAGGGGACAGCCAGGGCACCCCGAGGGACACCAGGGCACCCCAGGGACACCTAGGGGACATCCAGAGCACCCCAGGGACAGCCAGGGTACCCCCAGGGACAGCTAGGGGACAGCAAGGGCACCCCCAGGGACACCTAAGCGACACCCTGGGCACCCCCAGGGACACCAAGGGGACCCCCAGGGACACCTAGGGGACAGCCAGGGCATCCCAGGGACAGCGAGGGCACCCCCAGGGCCACCTAGGGGACCTCCAGGGCACCCCCAGGGACACGTACGGGACAGCCAGGGAACCCCCGTGACACCCTGTGCACCCCCAGGGACACCCAGGGACACCCCAAGGACACCTCGGGGACAGCCAGGGAACTCGAGGGACAGCCAGGGCACCCCCAGGGACACCTAGGGGACAGCCAGGGAACCCGAGGGACAGGCAGGGCACCCCCAGGGACACCTAGGGGACAGGCAGGGCACCCCCAGGGACACCTAGGGGACAGTCAGGGCCCCCCCAGGGACACCCAGGGCACCCCCAGGGACACCTAGGGGACAGCCAGGGCACTCCCAGGGACACCCAGGGCACCCCCAGGGACACCTAGGGGACAGGCAGGGCACTCCCAGGGACACTCTGGGCACCCACAGGGACACCTTGGGGACAGCCAGGGCACCCCCAGGGACACCCAGGGCACCCCCAGGGACACCTAGGGGACAGCCAGGGCACCCCAGGGACAGCGAGGGCACCCCCAGGGACACCTAGGGGACCTCCAGGGCACCCCCAGGGACACGTACGGGACAGCCAGGGAACCCCAGTGACACCCTGTGCACCCCCAGGGACACCCAGGGCCCCCCCAGGGACACCTCGGGGACAGCCAGGGAACCCGAGGGACAGGCAGGGCACCCCCAGGGACACCTAGGGGACAGGCAGGGCACCCCCAGGGACACCTAGGGGACAGCCAGGGCACCCTAAGGACAGCCAGGGCAACCCCAGGGACACAGAGGGCACTGCCAGGGCACCCCCAAGGACACCGAGGGGACAGGCAGGCGACCCCCAGGGACACCGAGGGGACAGCCAGGGCACCCTAGGGACAGCCTGGGCACCCCCAAGGACACCTAGGGGACAGCCAGGGCACCCCCAGAGACACCTAGGGGACACGCAGGGCACCCCCAGGGACACCGAGGGGACAGTCAGGGCACCCTAGGGACAGCCAGGGCACCCCCAGAGACACCGAAGGCACAGCCAGGGCACCCTGGGGACAGCCAAGGCACCCCCAGGGACACCTAGGGGACAGGCAGGGCACCCCAGGGACAGCGAGGGCACCCCCAGGGACACCTAGGGGACAGCCAGGGCACCCCAGGGACACCCAGGGCACCCCCAGGGACACCTATGGGACAGCCAGGGCTCCCCCAGGGACATTTAGGGGACAGCCAGGGCACTCCAGGGACACCCAGGGCACCCCCAGGGACACCTAGGGGACAGGCAGCGCACCCCCAGGGACACCTAGGGGACAGCCAGGGCCCCCCCAAGGACACCTGGGGGATTGCCAGGGCACCCCAAGGACAGCCAGGGCACCCCCAGGGACACCTAGGGGACAGCCAGGGCACCCTAGGGACAGCCAGGGCACCCCCAGGGACACCTAGGGCACCTCCAGGGACACCTAGGGGACAGGCAGGGCACCCCAGGGACACGCAGGGCACCCCCAGGGACACCTAGGGGGACAGCCAGGGCACCCCAAAGACAGCCAGGGCACCCCAGGGACACCTAGGGGACAGGCAGGGCACCGCCAGGGACACCGAGGGAAAAGCCAGGGCACCCCCAGGGACACCTAGGGGACAGCTAGGGCACCCCCAGGGACAGCCAGCGCACCCCCAGGGACACGAAGGGGACAGCAAGGGCCCCCCCAGGGACAGCCAGGGCTCCCCCAGGGACAGCCAGGACACCCCCAGGGACACCTAGGGGACAGCCAGGGCACCCAGGGGGACAGGGAGGGCACCCCCAGGGACACATAGGAGACAGCCAGGGCAGCCCAGGGACACCTAGGGGACAGCCAGGGCACCCCCAGGGACACCAAGGGGACCCCCAGAGACACCTAGGGGACAGCCAGGGCACCCCCAGGGACACCTAGGGGCCAGCCAGGGCACCCCAGGGACAGCCAGGGCACCCCCAGGGACACCTAGGGGACAGACAGGGCACCCCAGGGACACCCAGGGCAGCCCCAGGGACACCTAGGGTACTTTCAGGGCCCCCCTAGGGACACGTACGGGACGACCAGGGGACCCCAGTGACACCCTGTGCACCCCCAGGGACACCTAGGGCACCCCCAGGGACACCTAGGGGACAGCCAGGGCAGCCCAGGGACACCCAGGGCACCCCCAAGGACACCTAGGGGACAGCCAGGGCACCCCCAGGGACACCAAGGGCACCCCCAGAGACACCTAGGGGACAGCCAGGGCACCCCCAGGGACACCTAGGGGACAGCCAGGGCACCCCAGGGACAGCCATGGCACCACCAGGGACACCTAGGGGACAGCCAGGGCCCCCCCAGGGACACCTAGGGGACAGCCACGGCACGCCAGGGACACCCAGGGCAGCCCAGGGACCCCTAGAGGACAGCCAGGGCACCCCAGGGACACCTAGGGCATAGCCAGGGCACCCCAGGGCAGCCGAGGGACACCCAGGGTACCCCAGGGACACGTAGGGGACAGGCAGGGCACTCCCAGGGACACTCTGGGCACCCACAGGGACACCTTGGGGACAGCCAGGGCACCCCAGGGACAGCTAGGGCACCCCCAGGGACAGCCAGCGCACCCCCAGGGACACGAAGGGGACAGCAAGGGCAGCCCCAGGGACAGCCAGGGCTCCCCCAGAGACAGCCAGGACACCCCCAGGGACACCTAGGGGACAGCCAGGGCACCCAGAGGGACAGGGAGGGCACCCCCAGGGACACATAGGAGACAGCCAGGGCAGCCCAGGGACACCTAGGGGACAGCCAGGGCACCCCCAGGGACACCAAGGGGACCCCCAGAGACACCTAGGGGACAGCCAGGGCACCCCCAGGGACACCTAGGGGACAGCCAGGGCACCCAGAGGGACAGGGAGGGCACCCCCAGGGACACATAGGAGACAGCCAGGGCAGCCCAGGGACACCTAGGTGACAGCGAGGGCACCCCGAGGGACACGAAGGGGACCCCCAGAGACACCTAGGGGACAGCCAGGGCACCCCCAGAGCCCCCTAGGGGACAGCCAGGGCCCCCCCAGAGACACCCAGGGCACCCCCAGGGACACGTAGGGGACAGCCAGGGCACCCTAAGGACAGCCAGGGCAACCCCACGGACACGGAGGGCACAGCCAGGGCACACCCAAAGACACCTAGGGGACAGGCAGGCCACCCCCAGGGACACCGAGGGGACAGCCAGGGCACCCTAGGGACAGCCAGGGCACCCCCAAGGACACCTAGGGGACAGGCAGGGCACCCCCAGAGACACTGAGGGCACAGCCTGGGCACCCTAGGGACAGCCAGGGCACCCCCAGACACACCTAGGGGACACGCAGGGCACCCCCAGGGACACCGAGGGGACAGTCAGGGCACCCTAGGGACAGCCAGGGCACCCCCAGAGACACCGAAGGCACAGACAGGGCACCCTGGGGACAGCCAGGGCACCCCCAGGGACACCTAGAGGACAGGCAGGGCACCCCCAGGGAAACCTAGGGGACAGCCAGGGCACCCCGAGGGACACCAGGGCACCCCAGGGACACCTAGGGGACATCCAGAGCACCCCAGGGTCAGCCAGGGTACCCCCAGGGACAGCTAGGGGACAGCAAGGGCACCCCCAGGGACACCTAAGCGACACCCTGGGCACCCCCAGGGACACCAAGGGGACCCCCAGGGACACCTAGGGGACAGCCAGGGCACCCCAGGGACAGCGAGGGCACCCCCAGGGACACCTAGGGGACCTCCAGGGCACCCCCAGGGACACGTACGGGACAGTCAGGGAACCCCAGTGACACCCTGTGCACCCCCAGGGACACCCAGGGCCCCCCCAGGGACACCTCGGGGACAGCCAGGGAACTCGAGGGACAGCCAGGGCACCCCCAGGGACACCTAGGGGACAGCCAGGGAACCCGAGGGACAGGCAGGGCACCCCCAGGGACACCTAGGGGACAGGCAGGGCACCCCCAGGGACACCTAGGGGACAGTCAGGGCCCCCCCAGGGACACCCAGGGCACCCCCAGGGACACCTAGTGGACAGCCAGGGCACTCCCAGGGACACCCAGGGCACCCCAAGGGACACCTAGGGAACAGCCAGGGCACCCTAGGGACAGCCAGGGCACCCCCAGGGACACCTAGGGCACCCCCAGAAACACCTACGGGACAGCCAGGGCACCCCAGGGACACGCAGGGCACCCCCAGACACACCTAGGGGACAGCCAGGGAACCCTAAAGACAGCCAGGGCACCCCCAAGGACACCTAGGGGACAGGCAGGGCACCCTAGGGACAGCCAGGGCACCCCAGGGACAGCGAGGGCACCCCCAGGGACACCTAGGGGAAAGCCAGGGACCCCCAGGGACACCTAGGGGACAGCCAGGGCCCCCCCAGGGACACCCAGGGGAAGGCAGGACACCCCCAGGGAAACCTAGGGGACAGCCAGGGATCCCCCAGGGACATTTAGGGGACAGCCAGGGCACTCCAGGGACACCCAGGGCACCCCCAGGGACACCTAGGGGACAGCCAGGGCCCCCACAAGGACACCTAGGGGAAAGGCAGGGCAGCCCCAGGGCCACCGAGGGGACAGCCAGGGCACCCCCAGGGACACGTAGAGGACAGCCATGGCACCCCACGGACAGCCAGGGCACCCCCAGGGACAGCTAGGGGACAGCCAGGGCATCCCCAGGTACACCAAGGGGACAGCCAGGGCGCCCCAGGGACACTCAGGGCACCCCCAGGGACACCTAGGGGACAGCCAGGGCATCCCGAGGGACACCCAGGGCACCGCCAGGGACACCTAGGGGACAGCCAGGGCACCCCCAGATACACGGTGGGCACAGCCAAGGCACAATAGGGACAGCCAGGTCACCACCAGGGACACCTAGGGGACAGCCAGGGCACCCCGAGGGACACCAGGGCACCCCCAGGGACACCTAGGGGACAGACAGGGCACCCTAGGGACAGCCAGGGCACCCCCAGGGACACCAAGGGCACAGCCAGGGCACCCTAGGGACAGCCAGGGCACCCCCAGGTACACCTAGGGGACAGCTAGGGCACCCCCAGGGACAGCTAGGGGACAGCCAGGGCACCCCCAGGGACACCAAGGGGACAGCCAGAGCACCCCCAGGGACACCTAGGGGACATTCAGGGCACACCAGAGACAGCCAGGGCACCCCCAGGGACACCTAGGGGACAGCCAGGGCACCCTAGGGACAGCCAGGGCACCCTCAGGGACACCGAGGGCACAGCCAGGGCACCCCCAGGGACACCAAGGGGACAGCCAAGGCCCCCACAGGGACACCCAGGGCACCCCCAGGGACACCTAGAGGACAGCCAGGGTGCCCCCAGGGACACCTAGGGGACAGGCAGAGCACCCCCAGGGACATCAAGGGGACAGCCAGGGCACCCCAGGGACACCCAGGGCACCCCCAGGGACACCTAGGGGACAGGCGGGCCACCCCCAGGGACACTGACGGGACAGCCAGGGCACCCCGAGAGACCCCTAGGGGACATCCAGGGCACTCCCAGGGACACCTAGGGCTCCCCCAGGGACACCTAGGGGACAGCCAGAGCACCCTAAAGACAGCCAGGGCACCCCCAGGGACACCTAGGGGACAGCCAGGGCACCCCAGGGACACCAAGGGGACACCCAGGGCACCCCCAGGGACACCTAGGGGACAGCCAGGGCATCCCGAGGGACAGGGAGGGCTCCCCCAGGGACACCTACGGGACAGCAAGGGCACCCCCAGGGACACGTAGGGGACAGCCAGGGCACCCCAGGGACACCCTGGGCACCCCCAGGGACACCTAGGGGACGGCCAGGGCACCCCAGGCACACCCAGGGCACCCCCAGGGACACCTAGGGGACAGCCAGGGCACCCCCAGGGACACCTAGGGGAGACGCAGGGCACCCCCAGGGACACCTAGGGGACAGGCAGGGCACCCCCAGGGACACCGAGGGGACAGCCAGGGCACCCCCAGGGACACCGAGGGGACAGCCAGGGCACACCAGGGACACCCAGGGCATCCCCAGGGACACGTAGAGGACAGCCATGGCACCCCAGGGATAGCCAGGGCACCTCCAGGGACACCAAGGGGACAGCCAGAGCACCCCAAGGACAGCCAGGGCACCCCCAGGGACACCTAGGGGCCAGCCAGGGCACCCCAGGGACACCAAGGGGACAGCCAGGGCACCCCCAGGGACACCTAGGGGACAGGCAGGGCACTCCAGGGACACCCAGGGCACCCCCAGGGACACCTACGGGACAGCAAGGGCACCCTAGGGACAGCCAGGGCACCCCCAAGACACGAAGGGGACAGCCAGGGCACCCTCAGGGACACCTAGGGGACAGCCAGGGCACCCCCTGGGCACCCCAGGGACAATTAGGGCACCCCCAGGGACACCGACGGGACAGCCAGGGCACTCCAGGGACACCTAGGGCAACCCCAGGGACACCTAGGGGACCTCCAGGGAACCCCAGGGACACGTACGGGACAGCCAGGGAACCCCAGTGACACCCTGTGCACCCCCAGGGACACTTAGGGCACAGCCAGGGCACCCTAGGGACAGCCAGGGCACCCCCAGGGACACCTAGGGGACAGCCAGGGTACCCCCAGGGACACCAAGGGGACAGCCAGAGAACCCCAAGGACAGCCAGGGCACCCCCAGGGACACCTAGGGGACAGCCAGGGCACCCCCAGGGACACCTAGGGGACATTCAGGGCACACCAGAGACAGCCAGGGCACCCCCAGGGACACCTAGGGGACAGCCAGGGCACCCGAGGGACAGCCAGGGCACCCTCAGGAACACCGAGGGCACAGCCAGGGCACCCCCAGGGACACCAAGGGGACAGCCAGGGCGCCCCAGGGACACCCTGGGCACCCCCAGGGACACCGAGGGGACAGGGAAGGCAACCCCAGGGACAACTTGGGGACAGCAAGGGCACCCCCTTGGCACCCCAGGGACAATCAGGGCACCCCCAGGGCCACCGAAGGGACAGCCAGGGCACCCCCAGGGACACCTAGGGAACAGCCAGGGCCCCCCCCAAGGACACCTAGGGGACAGCCAGGGCACTCCAGGGTCAGCCAGGGCACCCCCAGGGACACCTAGGGAACAGCCAGGGCCCCCCCCAAGGACACCTAGGGGACAGCCAGGGCACCCCCAGGGACAGCCAGGGCCCCCCCAGGGACACCTAGAGGACAGCCAGGGCACCCTAGGGACAGCCAGGGCACTTCCAGGGACACCGAGAGGACAGGCAGGGCACCCCCAGGGACACCTTGGGGACAGCCAGGGCACCCCAGGGACACCCAGGGCACCCCCAGGGACACCTAGGGGACCTCCAGGGCATCCCCAGGGACACCCAGGGCACCCTCAGGGCGACCAAGGGACAGCCAGGGCACCCCAGGGACAGCGAGGGCACCCCCAGGGACACCTAGGGGGAAGCCAGGTCCCCCCCAGGGACACCCAGGGCACCCCCAGGGACACCTAGGGGAAGGCAGGACACCCCCAGGGACACCTAGGGGACAGCCAGGGCTCCCCCAGGGACATTAAGGGGACAGCCAGGGCACTCCAGGGACACCCAGGGCACCCCCAGGGACACCTAGGGGACAGGCAGGGAACCCCCAGGGACACCTAGGGGACAGGCATGGCAACCCCATGGACACCTAGGGGACAGGCAGGGCACCCCCAGGGACACCTAGGGGACAGCCAGGGCCCCCCCAAGGACACCTAGGGGAAAGGCAGGGCACCCCCAGGGACACTGAGGGGACAGCCAGGGCACCCCCAGGGACACGTAGAGGACAGCCATGGCACCCCAGGGACAGCCAGGGCACCCCCATGGACACCTAGGGGATAGCCAGGGCACCCCACGGACACCAAGGGGAAAGCCAGGGCGCCCCAGGGACACCCAGGGTACCCCCATGGACACCTAGGCGACAGCCAGGGCATCCCGAGGGACACCCAGGGCTCCCCCAGGGACACCTAGGGGACAGCCAGGGCACCCCAGGCACATCCTGGGCACACCCAGGGACACCTAGGGGACAGCCAGGGCACCCCCAGATACACCGTGGGCACAGCCAGGGCACGCTAGGGACAGCCACGGCACCCCCAGGGACACCTAGGGGACAGACAGGGCACCCAAGGGACAGCCAGGGCACCCCCAGGGACACCTAGGGCGTAGACAGGGCACCCTAGGGACAGCCAGGGCACCCCCAGGGACACCTAGGGGAAAGCCAGGGCCCCCCCAGGGACACCTAGGGGACAGCCAGGGCACCCTAAGGACAGCCAGGGCACCCCCAGGGACACCTAGGGGACAGCCAGGGAACCCTAAGGACAGGCAGGCCACCCCCAGGGACACCAGGGCACCTCCAGGGCACTGCAGGGACCCACAGGGCACCCCCAGGGACACCAAGGGGACAGCCAGGGCACCCCAGGGACACCCAGGGCACCCCCAGGGACACCTAGGGGACAGCCAGGGCACCCTAGGGACAGCCAGGGCACCCCCAGGGACACCTAGGGCACCTCCAGGGACACCTAGGGGACAGGAAGGGCACAGCAGGGACACGCAGGGCACCCCCAGGGACACCTAGGGGACAGCCAGGGCACCCCAAAGACAGCCAGGGCACCCCAGGGACACCTAGGGGACAGGCAGGGCACCGCCAGGGACACCGAGGGGAAAGCCAGGGCACCCCCAGGGACACCTAGGGGACAGCTAGGGCACCCCCAGGGAGAGCCAGCGCACCCCCAGGGACACGAAGGGGACAGCAAGGGCACCACCAGGGACAGCCAGGGCTCCCCCAGGGACAGCCAGGACACCCCCAGGGACACCTAGGGGACAGCCAGGGCACCCAGAGGGACAGGGAGGGCACCCCCAGGGACACATAGGAGACAGCCAGGGCAGCCCAGGGACACCTAGGGGACAGCCAGGGCACCTCCAGGGACACCAAGGGGACCCCCAGAGACACCTAGGGGACAGCCAGGGCACCCCCAGGGACACCTAGGGGACAGCCAGGGCACCCCAGGGACAGCCAGGGCACCCCCAGGGACACCTAGGGGACAGCCAGGGCAACCCAGGGACAGCCAGGGCACCCCCAGGAACACCTAGGGGACAGCTAGGGCCCCCCAAGGGACACCTAGGGGACAGCCAGGGCACCCCAGGGACACCCAGGGCACCCCCAGGGACACCTATGGGACAGCCAGGGCATCCCGAGGTACAGGGAGGGCACCCACAGGGACACCTAGGAGACAGCCAGGGCACGCCAGGGACACCCAGGGCAGCCCAGGGACACCCAGGGTACCCCAAGGACACGTACGGGACCTCCCGGGCACCCCAGGGACAGCCAGGGCACCCCAGGGACCCACAGGGCACCCCCAGGGACACCAAGGGGACAGCCAGGGAACCCGAGGGACAGCCAGGGCACCCCCAGGGACACCTAGGGCAACCCCAGGGACACCTAGGGGACAGGCAGGGCACCCCAGGGACACGCAGGGCACCCCCAGGGACACCTAGGGGACAGCCAGGGCACCCTAAAGACAGCCAGGGCACCCCAGGGACACCTAGGGGACAGGCAGGGCACCCCCAGGGACACCTAGGGGACAGCCAGGGTACCCCCAGGGACATTTAGGGGACAGCACGGGCACTCCAGGGACACCCAGGGCATCCCCAGGGACACCTAGGGGACTGCCACGGCACCCCCAGGGACACCCAGGGCACCTCCAGGGACACCTAGGGGACAGCCAGGGCACCCCAGGGACAGCGAGGGCACACCCAGGGCCGCCTAGGGGACAGCCAGGACACCCCAGGGACAGCGAGGGCACCCCCAGGGACACCTAGGGGACAGGCAGGGCACCCCCAGGGACACATAGAGGACAGCCAGGGCTCCCCCAGGGACAGCCAGGGCACCCCCAGGGACACCTAGGGGGACAGCCAGGGCACCCCCAGGGCCACCTAGGGGGACAGCCAGGGCACCCCCAGGGACAGCCAGGGCCCCCCCAGGGACATCCATGGCACCCCCAGGGACACCTAGGGGACAGCCAGGGCACCCCAGGGACACCCAGGGCAGCCCCAGGGACACCTAGGGTACCTTCAGGGCCCCCCTAGGGACACGTACGGGACGGCCAGGGGACCCCAGTGACACCCTGTGCACCCCCAGGGACACCTAGGGCACCCCCCACGGACACCTAAGGGACAGCCAGGGCCAGCCCAGGGACACCCAGGGCACCCCCAAGGACACCTAGGGGACAGCCAGGGCACCCCCAGGGACACCAAGGGCACCCCCAGAGACACCTAGGGGACAGCCAGGGCACCCCCAGGGACAGCTAGGGGACAGCCAGGGCACCCCAGGGACAGCCAGGGCACCCCCAGGGACACCTAGGGGACAGCAAGGGCACCCCAGGGGACAGCCAGGGCACCACCAGGGACACCTAGGGGACAGCCAGGGCCCCCCCAGGGACACCTAGGGGACAGCCAGGGCACCCCAGGGACACCCAGGGCACCCCCAGGGACACCTAGGGGACAGCCAGGGCATCCCGAGGTACAGGGAGGGCACCCACAGGGACACCTAGGAGACAGCCAGGGCACGCCAGGGACACCTAGGGCACAGCCAGGGCACCCAAGGGCAGCCGAGGGACACCCAGGGTACCCCAGGGACACGTAGGGGACCTCCCGGGCACCCCAGGGACAGCCAGGGCACCCCAGGGACACCCAGGCACCCCCAGGGACACCTAGGGGACAGCCAGGGCACCTCCAGGGACACCAGGGCACCTCCAGGGCACCCCAGGGACCCACAGAGCACCCCCAGGGACACCAAGGGGACAGCCAGGGCACCCCGGGGACACCCAGGGCACCCCCAGGGACACCTAGGGGACAGGCAGGGCACTCCCAGGGACACTCTGGGCACCCACAGGGACACCTTGGGGACAGCCAGGGCACCCCAGGGACAGCTAGGGCACCCCCAGGGACAGCCAGCGCACCCCCAGGGACACGAAGGGGACAGCAAGGGCACCCCCAGGGACAGCCAGGGCTCCCCCAGGGACAGCCAGGACACCCCCAGTGGACACCTAGGGGACAGCCAGGGCACCCAGAGGGACAGGGAGGGCACCCCCAGGGACACATAGGAGACAGCCAGGGCAGCCCCAGGGACACCTAGGGGACAGCCAGGGCACCCCCAGGGACACCAAGGGGACCCCCAGAGACACCTAGGGGACAGCCAGGGCACCCCCAGGGACACCTAGGGGACAGCCAGGGCACCCCAGGGACAGCCAGGGCCCCCCCAGGGACACCTAGGGGACAGCCAGGGCACCCCAGGGACAGCCAGGGCACCCCCAGGGACACCTAGGGGAAAGCCAGGGCCCCCCCAGGGACACCTAGGGGACAGCCAGGGCACCCCAGGGACACCCAGGGCACCCCCAGGGACACCTAGGGGACAGCCAGGGCATCCCGAGGTACAGGGAGGGCACCCACAGGGACACCTAGGAGACAGCCAGGGCACGCCAGGGACACCCAGGGCAGCCCAGGGACACCTAGAGGACAGCCAGGGCAGCCCAGGGACACCTACGGGACAGCCAGGGCACCCCAGGGCAGCCCAGGGACACCCAGGTACCCCAGGGACACGTAGGGGACCTCCCGGGCTCCCCCAGGGACAGCCAGGGCACCCCAGGGACACCCAGGGCACCCCCCAGGGACACCTAGGGGACAGCCAGGGCCCCCCCAGGGACACCGAGGGGACAGCCAGGGTACTCCAGGGACAGCCAGGGCCACCCCCAGGGGACACCTAGGGGACAGCCAGGGGCACCCCCAGGGACACCAGGGCACCTCCAGGGCACCCCAGGGACCCCCAGGGCACCCCCAGGGACACCAAGGGGACAGCCAGGGCACCCCAGGGACACCCAGGGTACCCCCAGGGACACCTAGGGGACAGCCAGGGCACCCTAGGGACAGCCAGGGCACCTCCAGGGACACCTAGGGCACCCCCAGGGACACCTAGGAGACAGACAGGGCACCCCAGGGACACGCAGGGGCACCCCCCAGGGACACCTAGGGGACAGTCAGGGGCACCCTAAAGACAGCCAGGGCACCCCAGGGACACCTAGGGGACAGGCAGGGCACCCCCAGGGACACCGAGGGGAAAGCCAGGGCACCCCCAGTGACACTTTGGAACAGCCAGGGCTCCCCCAGGGACAGCCAGGGCACCCCCACGGACACCTAGGGGACAGCCAGGGCACCCTAGGGACAGCCAGGGCACCCCCAGGGACACCTAGGGCACCCCCAGGGACACCTAGGGGACAGGCAGGGCACCCCAGGGACACGCAGGGCACCCCCCAGGGGACACCTAGGGGACAGCCAGGGCACCCTAAAGACAGCCAGGGCACCCCAGGGACACCTAGGGGACAGGCAGGGCACCCCCAGGGACACCTAGGGGACAGCCAGGGTACCCCCAGGGACATTTAGGGGACAGCACGGGCACTCCAGGGACACCCAGGGCATCCCCAGGGACACCTAGGGGTCTGCCACGGCACCCCCAGGGACACCCAGGGCACCTCCAGGGACACCTAGGGGACAGCCAGGGCACCCCAGGGACAGCGAGGGCACCCCCAGGGCCGCCTAGGGGACAGCCAGGGCACCCCAGGGACAGCGAGGGCACCCCCAGGGACACCTAGGGGACAGGCAGGGCACCCCCAGGGACACCGAGGGGAAAGCCAGGGCACCCCCAGTGACACCTAGGGGACAGCCAGGGCTCCCCCAGGGACAGCCAGGGCACCCCCAGGGACACCTAGGGGACAGCCAGGGCACCCCCCAGGGCCACCTAGGGGACAGCCAGGGCACCCCCAGGGACAGCCAGGGCCCCCCCAGGGACATCCAGGGCACCCCCAGGGACACCTAGGGGACAGCCAGGGCACCCCAGGGACACCCAGGGCAGCCCCAGGGACACCTACTGTACCTTCAGGGGCCCCCCTAGGGACACGTACGGGACGACCAGGGGACCCCGGTGACACCCTGTGCACCCCCAGGGACACCTAGGGCACCCCCAGGGACACCTAGGGGACAGCCAGGGTAGCCCAGGGACACCCAGGGCAACCCCAAGGACACCTAGGGGACAGCCAGGGCACCCCCAGGGACACCAAGGGCACCCCAGAGGACACCTAGGGGACAGCCAGGGCACCCCCAGGGACACCTAGGGGACAGCCAGGGCACCCCAGGGGACAGCCAGGGCACCCCCAGGGACACCTAGGGGACAGCCAGGGCACCCCAGGGTCAGCCAGGGCACCACCAGGGACACCTAGGGGACAGCCAGGGCCCCCCCAGGGACACCTAGGGGACAGCCAGGGCACCCCAGGGACACCCAGGGCACCCCCAGGGACACCTAGGGGACAGCCAGGGCATCCCGAGGTACAGGGAGGGCACCCACAGGGACACCTAGGGGACAGCCAGGGCACCCCAGGGACACCTAGGGGACAGCCAGGGCACCTCCAGGGACACCAGGGCACCTCCAGGGCACCCCAGGGGACCCACAGAGCACCCCCAGGGACACCAAGGGGACAGCCAGGGCACCCCGGGGACACCCAGGGCACCCCAGGGACACCTAGGGGACAGGCAGGGGGCACTCTCAGCGACACTCTGGGCACCCACAGGGACACCTTGGGGACAGCCAGGGCACCCCAGGGACAGCTAGGGGACAGCCAGGGCACCCAGAGGGACAGGGAGGGCACCCCCAGGGACACATAGGAGACAGCCAGGGCAGCCCAGGGACACCTAGGGGACAGCCAGGGCACCCCCAGGGACACCAAAGGGACCCCCAGAGACACCTAGGGGACAGCCAGGGCACCCCCAGGGACACCTAGGGGGACAGCCAGGGCACCCCAGGGACAGCCAGGGCACCCCCAGGGACACCTAGGGGACAGCCAGGGCACCCCAGGGACAGCCAGGGCACCCCCAGGGACACCTAGGGGACAGCCAGGGCCCCCCCAGGGACACGTAGGGGACAGCCAGGGCTCCCCAGGGACACCCAGGGCACCCCCAGGGACACCTAGGAGACAGCCAGGGCACGCCAGGGACACCCAGGGCAGCCCAGGGACACCTAGAGGGACAGCCAGGGCACCCCAGGGACACCGATGGCACAGCCAGGGCACCCTAGGAACAGCCAGGGCAGCCCAGGGACACCTACGGGACAGCAGGGCCCCAGGGCACCCCAGGGCAGCCCAGGGACACCCAGGGTACCCCAGGGACACGTAGGGGACCTCCCGGGCACCCCAGGGGACAGCCAGGGCACCCCAGGGACACCCAGGGCACCCCCAGGGACACCTAGGGGACAGCCAGGGCCCCCCCAGGGACACCGAGGGGACAGCCAGGGCACTCCAGGGACAGCCAGGGCACCCCCAGGGACACCTAGGGGGACAGCCAGGGCACCCCCAGGGACACCAGGGCACCTCCAGGGCACCCCAGGGACCCACAGGGCACTCCCAGGGACACCAAGGGGACAGCCAGGGCACCCCAGGGACACCCAGGGCAGCCCCAGGGACACCTAGGGGACAGCCAGGGCACCCTAGGGACAGCCAGGGCACCCCCAGGGACACCTAGGGCACCCCCAGGGACACCTAGGAGACAGGCAGGGCACCCCAGGGACACGCAGGGCACCCCCCAGGGACACCTAGGGGACAGCCAGGGCACCGTAAAGACAGCCAGGGCACCCCAGGGACACCTAGGGAACAGGCAGGGCACCCCCAGGGACACCTAGGGGACAGCCAGGGTACCCCAAAGGGACATTTAGGGGACAGCACGGGCACTCCAGGGACACCCAGGGCATCCCCAGGGACACCTAGGGGACTGCCACGGCACCCCCAGGGACAGCGAGGGCACCCCCAGGGCCGCCCTAGGGGACAGCCAGGGCACCCCAGGGACAGCGAGGGCACCCCCAGGCACACCTAGGGGACAGGCAGGGCACCCCCAGGGACACCTAGGGGACAGGCAGGGCACCCCCAGGGACACCGAGGGGAAAGCCAGGGCACCCCCAGTGACACCTAGGGGACAGCCAGGGCTCCCCCAGGGAAAGCCAGGGCACCCCCAGGGACACCTAGGGGACAGCCAGGGCACCCCCAGGGCCACCTAGGGGACAGCCAGGGCACCCCAGGGACACCCAGGGCAGCCCCAGGGACACCTAGGGTACCTTCAGGGCCCCCCTAGGGACACGTACGGGACGGCCAGGGGACCCCAGTGACACCCTGTGCACCCCCCAGGGGACACCTAGGGCACCCCAGGGACACCTAGGGGACAGCCAGGGCAGCCCAGGGACACCCAGGGCACCCCCAAGGACACCTAGGGGACAGCCAGGGCACCCCCAGGGACACCAAGGGCACCCCCAGGGACACCTAGGGGACAGCCAGGGCACCCCAGGGACAGCCAGGGCACCCCCAGGGACACCTAGGGGACAGCCAGGGCACCCCAGGGACAGCCAGGGCACCACCAGGGACACCTAGGGGACAGCCAGGGCCCCCCCAGGGACACCTAGGGGATAGCCAGGGCACCCCAGGGACACCCAGGGCACCCCCAGGGACACCTAGGGGACAGGCAGGGCCCTCCCAGGGACACCGAGGGGACAGCCAGGGCATCCCGAGGTACAGGGAGGGCACCCACAGGGACACCTAGGAGACAGCCAGGGCACGCCAGGGACACCCAGGGCAGCCCAGGGACAACTAGAGGACAGCCAAGGCACCCCAGGGACACCTATGGGCAGCCGAGGGACACCCAGGGTACCCCAGGGACACGTAGGGGACCTCCCGGGCACCCCAGGGACAGCCAGGGCACCCCAGGGACACCCAGGGCACCCCCAGGGACACCAAGGGGACGGCCAGGGCCCTCCCAGGGACACCGAGGGGACCAGGGCACTCCAGGGACAGCCAAGGCACCCCCAGGGACACCTAGGGGACAGCCAGGGCACGCCAGGGACACCCAGGGCACCCCCAGGGACAGCTAGGGGACAGCCAGGGGCACCCCAGGGCAGCCCAGGGACACCCAGGGTACCCCAGGGACACGTAGGGGACCTCCCGGGCACCCCAGGGACAGCCAGGGCACCCCAGGGACACCCAGGGCACCCCCAGGGACACCTAGGGGGACAGCCAGGGCCCCCCCAGGGACACCGAGGGGACAGCCAGGGCACTCCAGGGACAGCCAGGGCACCCCCAGGGACACCTAGGGGACTGCCACGGCACCCCCAGGGACACCCAGGGCACCTCCAGGGACACCTAGGGGACAGCCAGGGCACCCCAGGGACAGCGAGGGCACCCCCAGGGCCGCCTAGGGGACAGCCATGGCACCCCAGGGACAGCGAGGGGCACCCCCAGGGACACCTAGGGGACAGGCAGGGCACCCCCAGGGACACCTAGGGGACAGGCAGGGCACCCCCAGGGACACCGAGGGGAAAGCCAGGGCACCCCCAGTGACACCTAGGGGACAGCCAGGGCTCCCCCAGGGACAGCCAGGGCACCCCCAGGGACACCTAGGGGACAGCCAGGGCTCCCCCAGGGACACCTAGGGGACAGCCAGGGCACCCCATGGACAGCCAGGGCACCCCCAGGGACACCTAGGGGACAGCCAGGGTAGCCCAGGGACACCCAGGGCACCCCCAAGGACACCTAGGGGACAGCCAGGGCACCCCCAGGGACACCAAGGGCACCCCCAGAGACACCTAGGGGACAGCCAGTGCACCCCCAGGGACACCTAGGGGACAGCCAGGGCACCCCAGGGACAGCCAGGGCACCCCCAGGGACACCTAGGGGACAGCCAGGGCACCCCAGGGACAGCCAGGGCACCACCAGGGACACCTAGGGGACAGCCAGGGCCCCCCCAGGGACACCTAGGGGACAGCCAGGGCACCCCAGGGACACCCAGGGCACCCCCAGGGACACCTAGGGGACAGCCAGGGCACCCCAGGGACACCCAGGGCACCCACAGGGACACCTAGGGGACAGCCAGGGCACCCCAGGGACACCTAGGGGACAGGCAGGGCACTCCCAGGGACACTCTGGGCACCCACAGGGACACCTTGGGGACAGCCAGGGCACCCCAGGGACAGCTAGGGGACAGCCAGGGCACCCAGAGGGACAGGGAGGGCACCCCCAGGGACACATAGGAGACAGCCAGGGCAGCCCAGGGACACCTAGGGGACAGCCAGGGCACCCCCAGGGACACCAAAGGGACCCCCAGAGACACCTAGGGGACAGCCAGCGCACCCCCAGGGACACCTAGGGGACAGCCAGGGCACCCCAGGGACAGCCAGGGCACCCCCAGGGACACCTAGGGGACAGCCAGGGCACCCCAGGGACAGCCAGGGCACCCCCAGGGACACCTAGGGGACAGCCAGGGCCCCCCCAGGGACACCTAGGGGACAGCCAGGGCACGCCAGGGACACCCAGGGCACCCCCAGGGACACCTAGGAGACAGCCAGGGCACGCCAGGGACACCCAGGGCAGCCCAGGGACACCTAGAGGACAGCCAGGGCACCCCAGGGACACCGAGGGCACAGCCAGGGCACCCTAGGGACAGCCAGGGCAGCCCAGGGACACCTACGGGACAGCCAGGGCACCCCAGGGCAGCCCAGGGACACCCAGGGTACCCCAGGGACACGTAGGGGACCTCCCGGGCACCCCAGGGACAGCCAGGGCACCCCAGGGACACCCAGGGCACCCCCAGGGACACCTAGGGGACAGCCAGGGCCCCCCCAGGGACACCGAGGGGACAGCCAGGGCACTCCAGGGACAGCCAGGGCACCCCCAGGGACACCTAGGGGACAGCCAGGGCACCCCCAGGGACACCAGGGCACCTCCAGGGCACCCCAGGGACCCACAGGGCACCCCCAGGGACACCAAGGGGACAGCCAGGGCACCCCAGGGACACCCAGGGCAGCCCCAGGGACACCAGGGGACAGCCAGGGCACCCTAGGGACAGCCAGGGCACCCCCAGGGACACCTAGGGCACCCCCAGGGACACCTAGGGGACAGCCAGGGCACCCTAAAGACAGCCAGGGCACCCCAGGGACACCTAGGGAACAGGAAGGGCACCCCCAGGGACACCTAGGGGACAGCCAGGGTACCCCAAAGGGACATTTAGGGGACAGCACGGGCACTCCAGGGACACCCAGGGCATCCCCAGGGACACCTAGGGGACTGCCACGGCACCCCCAGGGACACCCAGGGCACCTCCAGGGACACCTAGGGGACAGCCAGGGCACCCCAGGGACAGCGAGGGCACCCCCAGGGCCGCCTAGGGGACAGCCAGGGCACCCCGGGGACAGCGAGGGCACCCCCAGGGACACCTAGGGGACAGGCAGGGCACCCCCAGGGACACCTAGGGGACAGGCAGGGCACCCCCAGGGACACCGAGGGGAAAGCCAGGGCACCCCCAGTGACACCTAGGGGACAGCCAGGGCTCCCCCAGGGACAGCCAGGGCACCCCCAGGGACACCTAGGGGACAGCCAGGGCACCCCCAGGGCCACCTAGGGGACAGCCAGGGCACCCCAGGGACACCCAGGGCAGCCCCAGGGACACCTAGGGTACCTTCAGGGCCCCCCTAGGGACAGGTACGGGACGGCCAGGAGACCCCAGTGACACCGTGTGCACCGCCAGGGACACCTATGGCACCCCAGAGACACCTAGGGGACAGCCAGGGCAGCCCAGGGACACCCAGGGCACCCCCAAGGACACCTAGGGGACAGCCAGGGCACCCCCAGGGCCACCAAGGGCACCCCCAGGGACACCTAGGGGACAGCCAGGGCACCCCAGGGACAGCCAGGGCACCCCCAGGGACACCTAGGGGACAGCCAGGGCACCCCAGGGACAGCCAGGGCACCACCAGGGACACCTAGGGGACAGCCAGGGCCCCCCCAGGGACACCTAGGGGATAGCCAGGGCACCCCAGGGACACCCAGGGCACCCCCAGGGACACCTAGGGGACAGCCAGGGCATCCCGAGGTACAGGGAGGGCACCCACAGGGACACCTAGGAGACAGCCAGGGCACGCCAGGGACACCCAGGGCAGCCCAGGGACAACTAGAGGACAGCCAGGGCACCCCAGGGACACCTAGGGCACAGCCAGGGCACCCCAGGGCAGCCGAGGGACACCCAGGGTACAACAGGGACACGTAGGGGACCTCCCGGGCACCCCAGGGACAGCCAGGGCACCCCAGGGACACCCAGGGCACCCCCAGGGACACCTAGGGGACAGCCAGGGCCCTCCCAGGGACACCGAGGGGACAGCCAGGGCACTCCAGGGACAGCCAAGGCACCCCCAGGGACACCGAGGGCACAGCCAGGGCACCCTAGGGACAGACAGGGCAGCCCAGGGACACCTACGGGACAGCCAGGGCACCCCAGGGCAGCCCAGGGACACCCAGGGTACCCCAGGGACACGTAGGGGACCTCCCGGGCACCCCAGGGACAGCCAGGGCACCCCAGGGACACCCAGGGCACCCCCAGGGACACCTAGGGGACAGCCAGGGCCCCCCCAGGGACACCGAGGGGACAGCCAGGGCACTCCAGGGACAGCCAGGGCACCCCCAGGGACACCTAGGGGACAGCCAGGGCACCCCCAGGGACACCAGGGCACCTCCAGGGCACCCCAGGGACCCACAGGGCACCCCCAGGGACACCAAGGGGACAGCCAGGGCACCCCAGGGACACCCAGGGCAGCCCCAGGGACACCAGGGGACAGCCAGGGCACCCTAGGGACAGCCAGGGCACCCCCAGGGACAACTAGGGCACCCCCAGGGACACCTAGGAGACAGGCAGGGCACCCCAGGGACACGCAGGGCACCCCTAGGGACACCTAGGGGACAGCCAGGGTACCCCAAAGGGACATTTAGGGGACAGCACGGGCACTCCAGGGACACCCAGGGCATCCCCAGGGACACCTAGGGGACTGCCACGGCACCCCCAGGGACACCCAGGGCACCTCCAGGGACACCTAGGGGACAGCCAGGGCACCCCAGGGACAGCGAGGGCACCCCCAGGGCCGCCTAGGGGACAGCCAGGGCACCCCGGGGACAGCGAGGGCACCCCCAGGGACACCTAGGGGACAGGCAAGGCACCCCCAGGGACACCTAGGGGACAGGCAGGGCACCCCCAGGGACACCGAGGGGAAAGCCAGGGCACCCCCAGTGACACCTAGGGGACAGCCAGGGCTCCCCCAGGGACAGCCAGGGCACCCCCAGGGACACCTA
The DNA here is from genome assembly GCF_029207755.1 of Chamaea fasciata. Lineage (NCBI taxonomy): Eukaryota > Metazoa > Chordata > Aves > Passeriformes > Sylviidae > Chamaea > Chamaea fasciata. Next base: position 67,665 of record NW_027094526.1, read on the forward strand.
GGGGACAGCCAGGGCACCCCCAGGGCCACCTAGGGGACAGCCAGGGCACCCCAGGGACACCCAGGGCAGCCCCAGGGACACCTAGGGTACCTTCAGGGCCCCCCTAGGGACAGGTACGGGACGGCCAGGAGACCCCAGTGACACCCTGTGCACCCCCAGGGACACCTAGGGCACCCCAGGGACACCTAGGGGACAGCCAGGGCAGCCCAGGGACACCCAGGGCACCCCCAAGGACACCTAGGGGACAGCCAGGGCACCCCCAGGGCCACCAAGGGCACCCCCAGGGACACCTAGGGGACAGCCAGGTCACCCCAGGGACAGCCAGGGCACCCCCAGGGACACCTAGGGGACAGCCAGGGCACCCCAGGGACAGCCAGGGCACCACCAGGGACACCTAGGGGACAGCCAGGGCCCCCCCAGGGACACCTAGGGGATAGCCAGGGCACCCCAGGGACACCCAGGGCACCCCCAGGGACACCTAGGGGACAGCCAGGGCATCCCGAGGTACAGGGAGGGCACCCACAGAGACACCTAGGAGACAGCCAGGGCACGCCAGGGACACCCAGGGCAGCCCAGGGACAACTAGAGGACAGCCAGGGCACCCCAGGGACACCTAGGGCACAGCCAGGGCATCCCAGGGCAGCCGAGGGACACCCAGGGTACCCCAGGGACACGTAGGGGACCTCCCGGGCACCCCAGGGACAGCCAGGGCACCCCAGGGACACCCAGGGCACCCCCAGGGACACCTAGGGGACAGCCAGGGCCCTCCCAGGGACACCGAGGAGACAGCCAGGGCACTCCAGGGACAGCCAAGGCAACCCCAGGGACACCTAGGGGACAGCCACGGCACCCCAGGGACACCCAGGGCACCCCCAGGGACAGCTAGGGGACAGCCAGGGCATCCCGAGGTACAGGGAGGGCACCCACAGAGACACCTAGGAGACAGCCAGGGCACGCCAGGGACACCCAGGGCAGCCCAGGGACACCTAGAGGACAGCCAGGGCACCCCCAGGGACACCTAGGGGACAGCCAGGGCCCCCCCAGGGACACCTAGGGAACAGCCAGGGCACCCCAGGGACAGCCAGGGCACCCCCAGGGACACCTAGGGGACAGCCAGGGTAGCCCAGGGACACCCAGGGCACCCCCAAGGACACCTAGGGGACAGCCAGGGCACCCCCAGGGACACCAAGGGCACCCCCAGAGACACCTAGGGGACAGCCAGTGCACCCCCAGGGACACCTAGGGGACAGCCAGGGCACCCCAGGGACAGCCAGGGCACCCCCAGGGACACCTAGGGGACAGCCAGGGCACCCCAGGGACAGCCAGGGCACCACCAGGGACACCTAGGGGACAGCCAGGGCCCCCCCAGGGACACCGAGGAAACAGCCAGGGCACCCCAGGGACACCCAGGGCACCCCCAGGGACACCTAGGGGACAGCCAGGGCATCCCGAGGTACAGGGAGGGCACCCACAGGGACACCTAGGGGACAGCCAGGGCACCCCAGGGACAGCTAGGGGACAGCCAGGGCACCCAGAGGGACAGGGAGGGCACCCCCAGGGACACATAGGAGACAGCCAGGGCAGCCCAGGGACACCTAGGGGACAGCCAGGGCACCCCCAGGGACACCAAAGGGACCCCCAGAGACACCTAGGGGACAGCCAGGGCACCCCCAGGGACACCTAGGGGACAGCCAGGGCACCCCAGGGACAGCCAGGGCACCCCCAGGGACACCTAGGGGACAGCCAGGGCACCCCAGGGACAGCCAGGGCACCCCCAGGGACACCTAGGGGACAGCCAGGGCCCCCCCAGGGACACCTAGGGGACAGCCAGGGCACGCCAGGGACACCCAGGGCACCCCCAGGGACACCTAGGAGACAGCCAGGGCACGCCAGGGACACCCAGGGCAGCCCAGGGACACCTAGAGGACAGGCAGGGCACCCCAGGGACACCGAGGGCACAGCCAGGGCACCCTAGGGACAGCCAGGGCAGCCCAGGGACACCTACGGGACAGCCAGGGCACCCCAGGGCAGCCCAGGGACACCCAGGGTACCCCAGGGACACGTAGGGGACCTCCCGGGCACCCCAGGGACAGCCAGGGCACACCAGGGACACCCAGGGCACCCCCAGGGACACCTAGGGGACAGCCAGGGCCCCCCCAGGGACACCGAGGGGACAGCCAGGGCACTCCAGGGACAGCCAGGGCACCCCCAGGGACACCTAGGGGGACAGCCAGGGCACCCCCAGGGACACCAGGGCACCTCCAGGGCACCCCAGGGACCCACAGGGCACCCCCAGGGACACCAAGGGGACAGCCAGGGCACCCCAGGGACACCCAGGGCAGCCCCAGGGACACCAGGGGACAGCCAGGGCACCCTAGGGACAGCCAGGGCACCCCCAGGGACACCTAGGGCACCCCCAGGGACACCTAGGAGACAGGCAGGGCACCCCAGGGACACGCAGGGCACCCCCAGGGACACCTAGGGGACAGCCAGGGTACCCCAAAGGGACATTTAGGGGACAGCACGGGCACTCCAGGGACACCCAGGGCATCCCCAGGGACACCTAGGGGACTGCCACGGCACCCCCAGGGACACCCAGGGCACCTCCAGGGACACCTAGGGGACAGCCAGGGCACCCCAGGGACAGCGAGGGCACCCCCAGGGCCGCCTAGGGGACAGCCAGGGCACCCCGGGGACAGCGAGGGCACCCCCAGGGACACCTAGGGGACAGGCAGGGCACCCCCAGGGACACCTAGGGGACAGGCAGGGCACCCCCAGGGACACCGAGGGGAAAGCCAGGGCACCCCCAGTGACACCTAGGGGACAGCCAGGGCTCCCCCAGGGACAGCCAGGGCACCCCCAGGGACACCTAGGGGACAGCCAGGGCACCCCCCAGGGCCACCTAGGGGACAGCCAGGGCACCCCAGGGACACCCAGGGCAGCCCCAGGGACACCTAGGGTACCTTCAGGGCCCCCCCTAGGGACAGGTACGGGACGGCCAGGAGACCCCAGTGACACCCTGTGCACCCCCAGGGACACCTAGGGCACCCCAGGGACACCTAGGGGACATCCAGGGCAGCCCAGGGACACCCAGGGCACCCCCAAGGACACCTAGGGGACAGCCAGGGCGCCCCCAGGGCCACCAAGGGCACCCCCAGGGACACCTAGGGGACAGCCAGGGCACCCCAGGGACAGCCAGGGCACCCCCAGGGACACCTAGGGGACAGCCAGGGCACCCCAGGGACAGCCAGGGCACCACCAGGGACACCTAGGGGACAGCCAGGGCCCCCCCAGGGACACCTAGGGGATAGCCAGGGCACCCCAGGGACACCCAGGGCACCCCCAGGGACACCTAGGGGACAGCCAGGGCATCCCGAGGTACAGGGAGGGCACCCACAGAGACACCTAGGAGACAGCCAGGGCACGCCAGGGACACCCAGGGCAGCCCAGGGACAACTAGAGGACAGCCAGGGCACCCCAGGGACACCTAGGGCACAGCCAGGGCATCCCAGGGCAGCCGAGGGACACCCAGGGTACCCCAGGGACACGTAGGGGACCTCCCGGGCACCCCAGAAACAGCCAGGGCACCCCAGGGACACCCAGGGCACCCCCAGGGACACCTAGGGGACAGCCAGGGCCCTCCAAGGGACACCGAGGGGACAGCCAGGGCACTCCAGGGACAGCCAAGGCACCCCCAGGGACACCTAGGGGACAGCCAGGGCACCCCAGGGACACCCAGGGCACCCCCAGGGACAGCTAGGGGACAGCCAGGGCATCCCGAGGTACAGGGAGGGCACCCACAGGGACACCTAGGAGACAGCCAGGGCACGCCAGGGACACCCAGGGCAGCCCAGGGACACCTAGAGGACAGCCAGGGCACCCAAGGGACACCGAGGGCACAGCCAGGGCACCCTAGGGACAGCCAGGGCAGCCCAGGGACACCTACGGGACAGCCAGGGCACCCCAGGGCAGCCCAGGGACACCCAGGGTACCCCAGGGACACGTAGGGGACCTCCCGGGCACCCCAGGGACAGCCAGGGCACCCCAGGGACACCCAGGGCACCCCCAGGGACACCTAGGGGACAGCCAGGGCCCCCCCCAGGGACACCGAGGGGACAGCCAGGGCACTCCAGGGACAGCCAGGGCACCCCCAGGGACACCTAGGGGACAGCCAGGGCAACCCCAGGGACACCAGGGCACCTCCAGGGCACCCCAGGGACCCACAGGGCACCCCCAGGGACACCAAGGGGACAGCCAGGGCACCCCAGGGACAGCCAGGGCACCACCAGGGACACCTAGGGGACAGCCAGGGCCCCCTCAGGGACACCTAGGGGACAGCCAGGGCGCCCCAGGGACACCCAGGGCACCCCCAGGGACACCTAGGGGACAGCCAGGGCATCCCGAGGTACAGGGAGGGCACCCACAGGGACACCTAGGAGACAGCCAGGGCACGCCAGGGACACCCAGGGCAGCCCAGGGACAACTACAGGACAGCCAGGGCACCCCAGGGACACCTAGGGCACAGCCAGGGCACCCCAGGGCAGCCGAGGGACACCCAGGGTACCCCAGGGACACGTAGGGGACCTCCCGGGCACCCCAGGGACAGCCAGGGCACCCCAGGGACACCCAGGGCACCCCCAGGGACACCGAGGGGACAGCCAGGGCACTCCAGGGACAGCCAGGGCACCCCCAGGGACACCTAGGGGACAGCCAGGGCACCCCTAGGGACACCAGGGCACCTCCAGGGCACCCCAGGGACCCACAGAGCACCCCCTGGGACACCAAGGGGACAGCCAGGGCACCCCGGGGACACCCAGGGCACCCCCAGGGACACCTAGGGGACAGGCAGGGCACTCCCAGGGACACTCTGGGCACCCACAGGGACACCTTGGGGACAGCCAGGGCACCCCAGGGACAGCCAGGGCACCCCCAGGGACACCTAGGGCACCCCCAGGGACACCTAGGTGACAGGTAGGGCACCCCCAGGGACACCGAGGGGAAAGCCAGGGCACCCCCAGGGACACCTAGAGGAAGGCAGGACACCCCCAGGGACACCTAGGGGACAGCCAGGGCACCCCTAGGGACATGTAGGGGACAGCCAGGGCACTCCAGGGACACCCAGGGCACCCACAGGGACATTTAGGAGACAGCCAGGGCACCCCCAGGGACACCCAGGGCACCCCCAGGGACACCTAGGGGACAGCCAGGGCACCCCAGGGACACCCAGGGCACCCCCAGGGCCGCCTAGGTGACAGCCAGGGCACCCCAGGGACAGCGATGGCACCCCCAGGGACACCTAGGGGACAGCCAGGGCACCCCCAGGGACAGCCAGCGCACCCCCAGGGACACGAAGGGGACAGCAAGGGCACCCCCAGGGACAGCCAGGGCTCCCCCAGGGACAGCCAGGACACCCCCAGGGACACCTAGGGGACAGCCAGGGCACCCAGAGGGACAGGGAGGGCACCCCCAGGGACACATAGGAGACAGCCAGGGCAGCCCAGGGACACCTAGGGGACAGCCAGGGCACCCCCAGGGACACCAAGGGGACCCCCAGGGACACCTAGGGGACAGCCAGGGCACCCCAGGGACAGCCAGGGCCCCCCCAGGGACACCTAGGGGACAGCCAGGGCACCCCAGGGACAGCCAGGGCACCCCCAGGGACACCTAGGGGACAGCCAGGGCCCCCCCAGGGACACCTAGGGGACAGCCAGGGCACCCCAGGGACACCCAGGGCACCCCCAGGGACACCTAGGAGACAGCCAGGGCACCCCAGGGACACCGAGGGCACAGCCAGGGCACCCCAGGGCAGCCCAGGTACACCCAGGGTACCCCAGGGACACGTAGGGGACCTCCCGGGCACCCCAGGGACAGCCAGGGCACACCAGGGACACCCAGGGCACCCCCAGGGACACCTAGGGGACAGCCAGGGCCCCCCCATGGACACCGAGGGGACAGCCAGGGCACTCCAGGGACAGCCAGGGCACCCCCAGGGACACCTAGGGGACAGCCAGGGCACCCCCAGGGACACCAGGGCACCTCCAGGGCACCCCAGGGACCCACAGGGCACCCCCAGGGACACCAAGGGGACAGCCAGGGCACCCCAGGGACACCCAGGGCACCCCCAGGGACACCTAGGGGACAGCCAGGGCACCCTAGGGACAGCCAGGGCACCCCCAGGGACACCTAGGGCACCCCCAGGGACACCTAGGAGACAGGCAGGGCACCCTAAAGACAGCCAGGGCACCCCAGGGACACCTAGGGGACAGGCAGGGCACCCCCAGGGACACCTAGGGGACAGCCAGGGTACCCCCAGGGACATTTAGGGGACAGCACGGGCACTCCAGGGACACCCAGGGCATCCCCAGGGACACCTAGGGGACTGCCACGGCACCCCCAGGGACACCCAGGGCACCTCCAGGGACACCTAGGGGACAGCCAGGGCACCCCAGGGACAGCGAGGGCAGCCCAGGGACACCCTAAAGACAGGCAGGGCACCCCCAGGGACACCTAGGGGACAGGCAGGGCACCCCCAGGGACACCGAGGGGAAAGCCAGGGTACCCCCAGTGACACCTAGGGGACAGCCAGGGCTCCCCCAGGGACAGCCAGGGCACCCCCAGGGACACCTAGGGGACAGCCAGGGCAGCCCCAGGGCCAACTAGGGGACAGCCAGGGCACCCCCAGGGACAGCCAGGGCCCCCCCAGGGACATCCAGGGCACCCCCAGGGACACCTAGGGGACAGCCAGGGCACCCCAGGGACACCCTGTGCACCCCCAGGGACACCTAGGGCACCCCCAGGGACACCTAGGGGACAGCCAGGGCAGCCCAGCGACACCCAGGGCACCCCCAAGGACACCTAGGGGACAGCCAGGGCACCCCCAGGGACACCAAGGGCAGCCCCAGAGACACCTAGGGGACAGCCAGGGCACCCCCAGGGACACCTAGGGGACAGCCAGGGCACCCCAGGGACAGCCAGGGCACCCCCAGGGACACCTAGGGGACAGCCAGGGCACCCCAGGAACAGCCAGGGCACCACCAGGGACACCTAGGGGACAGCCAGGGCCCCCTCAGGGACACCTAGGGGACAGCCAGGGCGCCCCAGGGACACCCAGGGCACCCCCAGGGACACCTAGGGGACAGCCAGGGCATCCCGAGGTACAGGGAGGGCACCCACAGGGACACCTAGGAGACAGCCAGGGCACGCCAGGGACACCCAGGGCAGCCCAGGGACAACTACAGGACAGCCAGGGCACCCCAGGGACACCTAGGGCACAGCCAGGGCACCCCAGGGCAGCCGAGGGACACCCAGGGTACCCCAGGGACACGTAGGGGACCTCCCGGGCACCCCAGGGACAGCCAGGGCACCCCAGGGACACCCAGGGCACCCCCAGGGACACCGAGGGGACAGCCAGGGCACTCCAGGGACAGCCAGGGCACCCCCAGGGACACCTAGGGGACAGCCAGGGCACCCCTAGGGACACCAGGGCACCTCCAGGGCACCCCAGGGACCCACAGAGCACCCCCAGGGACACCAAGGGGACAGCCAGGGCACCCCGGGGACACCCAGGGCACCCCCAGGGACACCTAGGGGACAGGCAGGGCACTCCCAGGGACACTCTGGGCACCCACAGGGACACCTTGGGGACAGCCAGGGCACCCCAGGGACAGCCAGGGCACCCCCAGGGACACCTAGGGCACCCCCAGGGACACCTAGGTGACAGGTAGGGCACCCCCAGGGACACCGAGGGGAAAGCCAGGGCACCCCAGGGACACCTAGGGGAAGGCAGGACACCCCCAGGGACACCTAGGGGACAGCCAGGGCACCCCTAGGGACATGTAGGGGACAGCCAGGGCACTCCAGGGACACCCAGGGCACCCACAGGGACATTTTGGAGACAGACAGGGCACCCCCAGGGACACCCAGGGCACCCCCAGGGACACCTAGGGGACAGCCAGGGCACCCCAGGGACACCCAGGGCACCCCCAGGGCCGCCTAGGTGACAGCCAGGGCACCCCAGGGACAGCGATGGCACCCCCAGGGACACCTAGGGGACAGCCAGGGCACCCCAGGGACAGCCAGCGCACCCCCAGGGACACGAAGGGGGACAGCAAGGGCACCCCCAGGGACAGCCAGGGCTCCCCCAGGGACAGCCAGGACACCCCCAGGGACACCTAGGGGACAGCCAGGGCACCCCCAGGGACACCTAGGGGACAGCCAGGGCACCCCCAGGGACAGCCAGGGCCCCCCCAGGGACACCTAGGGGACAGGCAGGGCACTCCCAGGGACACTCTGGGCACCCACAGGGACACCTTGGGGAGAGCCAGGGCACCCCAGGGACAGCTAGGGCACCCCCAGGGACAGCCAGCGCACCCCCAGGGACACGAAGGGGACAGCAAGGGCACCCCAGGGACAGCCAGGGCTCCCCCAGGGACAGCCAGGGCACCCCCAGGGACACCTAGGGGACAGCCAGGGCACCCCAGGGACAGCCAGGGCACCCCCAGGGGACACCTAGGGGACAGCCAGGGCACCCCAGGGACAGCCAGGGCACCCCAGGGACACCTAGGGGACATCCAGGGCCCCCCCAGGGACACCTAGGGGACAGCCAGGGCATCCCGAGGTACAGGGAGGGCACCCACAGGGACACCTAGGAGACAGCCAGGGCACGCCAGGGACACCCAGGGCAGCCCAGGGACACCTAGAGGACAGCCAGGGCACCCCAGGGACACCGAGGGCACAGCCAGGGCACCCTAGGGACAGCCAGGGCAGCCCAGGGACCCCTACGGGACAGCCAGGGCACCCCAGGGCAGCCCAGGGACACCCAGGGTACCCCAGGGACACGTAGGGGACCTCCCGGGCACCCCAGGGACAGCCAGGGCACCCCAGGGACACCCAGGGCACCCCCAGGGACACCTAGGGGACAGCCAGGGCACTCCAGGGACAGCCAGGGCACCCCCAGGGACACCTAGGGGACAGCCAGGGCACCCCCAGGGACACCAGGGCACCTCCAGGGCAACCCAGGGACCCACAGGGCACCCCCAGGGACACCAAGGGGACAGCCAGGGCACCCCAGGGACACGCAGGGCACCCCCAGGGACACCTAGGGGACAGCCAGGGCACCCTAAAGACAGCCAGGGCACCCCAGGGACACCTAGGGGACAGGCAGGGCACCCCCAGGGACACCTAGGGGACAGCCAGGGTACCCCCAGGGACATTTAGGGGACAGCACGGGCACTCCAGGGACACCCAGGGCATCCCCAGGGACACCTAGGGGACTGCCACGGCACCCCCAGGGACACCCAGGGCACCTTCAGGGACACCTAGGGGACAGCCAGGACACCCCAGGGACAGCGAGGGCACCCCCAGGGCCGCCTAGGGGACAGCCAGGGCACCCCAGGGACAGCGAGGGCACCCCCAGGGACACCTAGGGGACAGGCAGGGCACCCCCAGGGACACCTAAGGGACAGGCAGGGCACCCCCAGGGACACCGAGGGGAAAGCCAGGGCACCCCCAGTGACACCTAGGGGACAGCCAGGGCTCCCCCAGGGACACCAAGGGCACCCCCAGAGACACCTAGGGGACAGCCAGGGCACCCCCAGGGACACCTAGGGGACAGCCAGGGCACCCCAGGGACAGCCAGGGCACCCCCAGGGACACCTAGGGGTCAGCCAGGGCACCCCAGGGACAGCCAGGGCACCCCCAGGGGACACCTAGGGGTCAGCCAGGGCACCCCAGGGACAGCAGCCAGGGCACCACCAGGGACACCTAGGGGACAGCCAGGGCCCCCCCAGGGACACCTAGGGGACAGCCAGGGCACCCCAGGGACACCCAGGGCACCCCCAGGGACACCTAGGGGACAGCCAGGGCATCCCGAGGTACAGGGAGGGCACCCACAGGGACACCTAGGAGACAGCCAGGGCACGCCAGGGACACCCAGGGCAGCCCAGGGACCCCTAGAGGACAGCCAGGGCACCCCAGGGCAGCCGAGGGACACCCAGGGTACCCCAGGGACACGTAGGGGACCTCCCGGGCACCCAGGGACAGCCAGGGCACCCCAGGGACACCCAGGGCACCCCAGGGACACCTAGGGGACAGCCAGGGCACCCTAAGGACAGCCAGGGCACCCCCAGGGACACCTAGGAGACAGGCAGGGCACCCCAGGGACACACAGGGCACCCCCAGGGACACCTAGGGGACAGCCAGGGCACCCTAAAGACAGCCAGGGCACCCCAGGGACACCTAGGGGACAGGCAGGGCACCCCCAGGGACACCGAGGGGGACAGCCAGGGTACCCCCAGGGATATTTAGGGGACAGCACGGGCACTCCAGGGACACCCAGGGCATCCCCAGGGACACCTAGGGGACTGCCACGGCACCCCCCAGGGACACCCAGGGCACCTTCAGGGGACACCTAGGGGACAGCCAGGACACCCCAGGGACAGCGGAGGGCACCCCCAGGGCCGCCTAGGGGACAGCCAGGGCACCCCAGGGACAGCGAGGGCACCCCCAGGGACACCTAGGGGACAGGCAGGGCACCCCCCAGGGACACCTAGGGGACAGGCAGGGCACCCCCAGGGACACCGAGGGGAAAGCCAGGGCACCCCCAGTGACACCTAGGGGACAGCCAGGGCTCCCCCAGGGACAGCCAGGGCACCCCCAGGGACACCTAGGGGACAGCCAGGGCACCCCCAGGGCCACCTAGGGGACAGCCAGGGCACCCCAGGGACACCCAGGGCAGCCCCAGGGACACCTAGGGTACCTTCAGGGCCCCCCTAGGGACACGTACGGGACGGCCAGGGGACCCCAGTGACACCCTGTGCACCCCCAGGGACACCTAGGGCACCCCAGGGACACCTAGGGGACAGCCAGGGTAGCCCAGGGACACCCAGGGCACCCCAAGGACACCTAGGGGACAGCCAGGGCACCCCCAGGGACACCAAGTGCACCCCCAGAGACACCTAGGGGACAGCCAGGGCACCCCCAGGGACACCTAGAGGACAGCCAGGGCACCCCAGGGACACCCAGGTACCCCAGGGACATGTAGGGGACCTCCCGGGCACCCCAGGGACAGCCAGGGCACCCCAGGGACACCCAGGGCACCCCCAGGGACACCTAGGGGACAGCCAGGGCCCCCCCAGGGACACCTAGGGGACAGCCAGGGCACCCCCAGGGACACCAGGGCACCTCCAGGGCACCCCAGGGACCCACAGAGCACCCCCAGGGACACCAAGGGGACAGCCAGGTCATTCCGGGGACACCCAGGGCACCCCCAGGGACACCTAGGGGACAGGCAGGGCACTCCCAGGGACACTCTGGGCACCCACAGGGACACCTTGGGGACAGCCAGGGCACCCCACGGACAGCCAGGGCACCCACAGGGACATTTAGGGGACAGCCAGGGCACCCCCAGGGACACCCAGGGTACCCCCAGGGACACCTAGGGGACAGCCAGGGCACCCCCAGGGACACCTAGGGGACAGCCAGGGCACCCCCAGGGACACCTAGGGGACTGCCACGGCACCCCCAGGGACACCCAGGGCACCTCCAGGGACACCTAGGGGACAGCCAGGGCACCCCAGGGACACCCAGGGCACCCCCAGGGCCGCCTAGGGGACAGCCAGGGCACCCCAGGGACAGCGAGGGCACCCCCAGGGACACCTAGGGGACAGGCAGGGCACCCCCAGGGACACCTAGGGGACAGGCAGGGCACCCCCAGGGCCACCTAGGGGACAGCCAGGGCACCTCCAGGGACAGCCAGGGCCCCCCCAGGGACATCCAGGGCACCCCCAGGGACACTTAGGGGACAGCCAGGGCACCCCAGGGACACCCAGGGCAGCCCCAGGGACACCTAGGGTACCTTCAGGGCACCCCTAGGGACACGTTCGGGACTGGCCAGGGGACCCCAGTGACACCCTGTGCACCCCCAGGGACACCCAGGGCACCCCCAGAGACACCTAGGGGACAGCCAGGGCAGCCCAGGGACACCCAGGGCACCCCCAGGGATACCTAGGGGACAGCCAGGGCACCCCAGGGACACCCAGGGCACCCCCAGGGCCGCCTAGGGGACAGCCAGGGCACCCCAGGGACAGCGAGGGCACCCCCAGGGACACCTAGGGGACAGCCAGGGCCCCCCCAGGGACACCTAGGGGACAGCCAGGGCACCCCAGGGACACCCAGGGCACCCCCAGGGACACCTAGGGGACAGCCAGGGCATCCCGAGGTACAGGGAGGGCACCCACAGGGACACCTAGGAGACAGCCAGGGCACGCCAGGGACACCCAGGGCAGCCCAGGGACCCCTAGAGGACAGCCAGGGCACCCCAGGGCAGCCGAGGGACACCCAGGGTACCCCCAGGGACACGTAGGGGACCTCCCGGGCACCCCAGGGACAGCCAGGGCACCCCAGGGACACCCAGGGGACAGCCAGGGCCCCCCCAGGGACACCGAGGGGACAGCCAGGGCACTCCAGGGGACAGCCAGGGCACCCCCAGGGACACCTAGGGGACAACCAGGGCACCTCCAGGGACACCAGGGCACCTCCAGGGCACCCCAGGGACCCACAGAGCACCCCCAGGGACACCAAGGGGACAGCCAGGGCACCCCGGGGACACCCAGGGCACCCCCAGGGACACCTAGGGGACAGGCAGGGCACCCCCAGGGACAGCCAGGGCACCCCCAGGGACACCTAGGGGACAGCCAGGGCACCCCAGGGACAGCAAGGGCACCCCCAGGGACAGCCAGCGCACCCCCAGGGACACGAAGGGGACAGCAAGGGCACCCCCAGGGACAGCCAGGGCTCCCCCAGGGACAGCCAGGGCACCCCCAGGGACACCTAGGGGACAGCCAGGGCACCCCAGGGACAGCCAGGGCACCCCCAGGGGACACCTAGGGGGACAGCCAGGGCACCCCAGGGACAGCCAGGGCACCCCCAGGGACACCTAGGGGACAGCCAGGGCCCCCCCAGGGACACCTAGGGGACAGCCAGGGCATCCCGAGGTACAGGGAGGGCACCCACAGGGACACCTAGGAGACAGCCCAGGGCACGCCAGGGACACCCAGGGCAGCCCAGGGACACCTAGAGGACAGCCAGGGCACCCCAGGGACACCGAGGGCACAGCCAGGGCACCCTAGGGACAGCCAGGGCAGCCCAGGGACACCTAACGGGACAGCCAGGGCACCCCAGGGTAGCCCAGGGACACCCAGGGCACCCCAGGGACACGTAGGGGACCTCCCGGGCACCCCAGGGACAGCCAGGGCACCCCAGGGACACCCAGGGCACCCCCAGGGACACCTAGGGGACAGCCAGGGCACTCCAGGGACAGCCAGGGCACCCCCAGGGACACCTAGGGGACAGCCAGGGCACCCCCAGGGACACCAGGGCACCTCCAAGGCACCCCAGGGACCCACAGGGCACCCCCAGGGACACCAAGGGGACAGCCAGGGCACCCCAGGGACACCCAGGGCACCCCCAGGGACACATAGGGGACAGCCAGGGCACCCTAGGGACAGCCAGGGCACCCCCAGGGACACCTAGGAGACAGGCAGGGCACCCCAGGGACACGCAGGGCACCCCCAGGGACACCTAGGGGGACAGCCAGGGCACCCTAAAGACAGCCAGGGCACCCCAGGGACACCTAGGGGACAGGCAGGGCACCCCCAGGGACACCTAGGGGACAGCCAGGGTACCCCCAGGGATATTTAGGGGACAGCACGGGCACTCCAGGGACACCCAGGGCATCCCCAGGGACACCTAGGGGACTGCCACGGCACCCCCAGGGACACCCAGGGCACCTTCAGGGACACCTAGGGGACAGCCAGGACATCCCAGGAACAGCGAGGGCACCCCCAGGGCCGCCTAGGGGACAGCCAGGGAACCCCAGGGACAGCGAGGGCACACCCAGGGACACCTAGGGGACAGGCAGGGCACCCCCAGGGACACCTAGGGGACAGGCAGGGCACCCCCCAGGGACACCGAGGGGAAAGCCAGGGCACCCCCAGTGACACCTAGGGGACAGCCAGGGCTCCCCAGGGACAGCCAGGGCACCACAAGGGACACCTAGGGGACAGCCAGGGCACCCCCAGGGCCACCTAGGGGACAGCCAGGGCACCCCAGGGACACCCAGGGCAGCCCCAGGGACACCTAGGGTACCTTCAGGGCCCCCCTAGGGACACGTACGGGACGGCCAGGGGACCCCAGTGACACCCTGTGCACCCCCAGGGACACCTAGGGCACCCCAGGGACACCTAGGGGACAGCCAGGGTAGCCCAGGGACACCCAGGGCACCCCCAAGGACACCTAGGGGACAGCCAGGGCACCCCCAGGGACACCAAGTGCACCCCCAGAGACACCTAGGGACAGCCAGGGCACCCCCAGGGACACCTAGGGGACAGCCAGGGCACCCCAGGGACACCCAGGGTACCCCAGGGACATGTAGGGGACCTCCCGGGCACCCCAGGGACAGCCAGGGCACCCCAGGGACACCCAGGGCACCCCCAGGGACACCTAGGGGACAGCCAGGGCCCCCCCCAGGGACACCTAGGGGACAGCCAGAGCACCCCCAGGGACACCAGGGCACCTCCAGGGCACCCCAGGGACCCACAGAGCACCCCCAGGGACACCAAGGGGACAGCCAGGTCACCCCGGGGACACCCAGGGCACCCCCAGGGACACCTAGGGGACAGGCAGGGCACTCCCAGGGACACTCTGGGCACCCACAGGGACACCTTGGGGACAGCCAGGGCACCCCAGGGACAGCCAGGGCACCCCCAGGGACACCTAGGGCACCCCCAGGGACACCTAGGTGACAGGCAGGGCACCCCCAGGGACACCGAGGGGAAAGCCAGGGCACCCCCGGGGACACCTAGGGGAAGGCAGGACACCCCCAGGGGACACCTAGGGGACAGCCAGGGCACCCCTAGGGACATGTCGGGGACAGCCAGGGCACTCCAGGGACACCCAGGGCACCCACAGGGACATTTAGGGGACAGCCAGGGCACCCCCAGGGACACCCAGGGTACCCCCAGGGACACCTAGGGGACAGCCAGGGCACCCCCAGGGACACCTAGGGGACAGCCAGGGCACCCCCAGGGACACCTAGGGGACTGCCACGGCACCCCCAGGGACACCCAGGGCACCTCCAGGGACACCTAGGGGACAGCCAGGGCACCCCAGGGACACCCAGGGCACCCCCAGGGCCGCCTAGGGGTCAGCCAGGGCACCCCAGGGACAGCGAGGGCACTCCCAGGGACACCTAGGGGACAGCCAGGGCACCCCCAGGGACACCTAGGGGACAGGCAGGGCACCCCCAGGGCCACCTAGGGGACAGCCAGGGCACCTCCAGGGACAGCCAGGGCACCCCAGGGGACACCCAGGGCAGCCCCAGGGACACCTAGGGTACCTTCAGGGCACCCCTAAGGGACACGTTCGGGACGGCCAGG
>NW_027094527.1:0-82748 GCF_029207755.1 Chamaea fasciata
CCCCTAGGTGTCCCCTGGGGGTGCCCTGGCTTTCCCATTCGGTGTCCCTGGGGGTGCCCTGCCTGTCCCCTTGGAGTCCCAGGGGGATCCCTGGCTTTCCTTGGGGTGTTCTGGCTGTCCCCTTGGTGTCCCTTGGGGAGCCCTGTGTGTCCCTGGGGTGCCCTGGGGGTGCCCTGCCTGTCCTCTAGGTGTCCCTGGGGGTGCCCTGGCTGTCCCCTCGGTGTCCCTGGGGGTGCCCTGCCTGTCCCCTAGGTGTCCCTGGGGAGGCCCTGGCTGTCCCCTAGGTGTCCCTGGGGTGCCCTGCCTGTCCCCTAGGTGTCCCTGGGGGTGCCCTGTCTGTCCCCTACGTGTCCCTGGGGGTGACCTGGGTGTCCCTGGAGTGCCCTGGCTGTCCCCTAAATGTCCCTGGAGGTGCCCTGCCTTTCCCCTCGGTGTCCCTGGGGGCGCCCTGCTGTCCCCTAGGTGTCCCTGGGGGTGCCCTGGGTTTCCCTGGGGTGCCCGGGCTGTCCCCTTGGTATCCCTGGGGGTGCCCTGGGTGTCCCTGGGGGTGCCCTGGCTGTCCCCTAGGTGTCCCTGGGGGTGCCCTGGCTTTCCCCTCGGTGTCCCTGTGGGTGCCCTGGCTGTCTCCTAGGTGCCCTGGCTGTCCCCTAGGTGTCCCTGGGGGTGCCCTAAGTGTCCCTGGGGGTGCCCTGGCTGTCCCTAGGGTGCCTTGGCTGTCCCCTAGGTGTCCCTGGGGGTGCCCTGCCTGTCCCCTAGGTGTCCCTGGGGGTGCCCTGGCTGTCTTTATGGTGCCCTGGCTGTCCCCTACGTGTCCCTGGGGGTGCCCTGCCTGTCCCTGGGGGTGGCCTGGCTGTCCCCTAGGTGTCCCTGGGGGGGCCCTGTCTGTCCCCTAGGTGTCCCTGGGGGTGCCCTAGGTGTCCCTGGGGGCGCCCTGGGCGTCCCTAGGGTGCCCGGGCTGTCCCCAAGGTGTCCCTGTGGGTGCCCAGAGTGTCCCTGGGAGTGCCCTGGCTGTCGCCTAGGTGTCCCTGGGGGGGTCCTGGCTGTCCCCTAGGTGTCCCTGGGGGTGCCCTAGGTGTCCCTGGGGGTTCCCTGGGTGTCCCTGGGGGTGCCCTGGCTGTCCCCTAGGTGTCCCTGGGGTTGCCCTGGGTGTCCCTGGAGTGCCCTGGCTGTCCCCTAAATGTCCCTGGGGGTGCCCTGGCTGTCCCCTAGGTGTCTCTGGGGGTGTCCTGCCTACACCTTGGTGTCCCTGGGGTGCCCTGGCTTTCCCCTCGGTGTCCCTGGGGTGCCCTGCCTGTCCCCTTAGTGTCCCAGGGGGTGCCCTGGCTTTCCTTGGGGTGTTCTGGCTGTCCCCTTGGTGTCCCTGGGGGAGCCCTGGGTGACCCTGGGGGGCCCTGGGGGTGCCCTGCCTGTCCTCTAGGTGTCCCTGGGGGTGTCCTGTCTGTCCCCTAGGTGTCCCTGGGGGTGACCTGGGTGTCCCTGGAGTGCCCTGGCTGTCCCCTAAATGTCCCTGTGGGTGCCCTGGCTTTCCCCTCGGTGTCCCTGGGGGTGCCCTGCCTGTCCCCTAGGTGTCCCTGGGGGTGCCCAGCCTGTCCCCTAGGTGTCGTTGGGGGTGCCCTGGGTTTCCCTGGGGGTGCCCTGCCTGTCCCCTAGGTGTCCCTGGGGGTGCCCTGGGTTTCCCTGGGGTGCCCTGACTGTCCCCTTGGTGTTTCTGGGGGTGCCCTGGGAGTCCCTGGGGGTGCCCTGGCTGTCCCCTAGGTGTCCCTGGGGGTGCCCTGGGTGTCCCTGGAGTGCCCTCTCTGTCCCCTAAATGTCCCTGGGGGTGCCCTGGGTGTCCCTGGAGTGCCCTGGCTGTCCCCTAAATGTCCCTGGGGGTGCCCTGGCTTTCTCCTCGGTGTCCCTGGGGTGCCCTGGCTGTCTTTAGGGTGCCCTGGCTGTCCCCTAGGTGTCCCTGGGGGTGCCCTAAGTGTCCCTGGGGGTGCCCTGGCTGTCCCTAGGGTGCCCTGGCTGTCCCCTAGGTGTCCCTGGGGGTGCCCAGAGTGTCCGTGGGAGTGCCCTGGCTGTCCCGTAGGGGTCTCTGGGGGTGCCCTGGCTGTCCCGTCATTGTCCCTGGGGGGGCCCGGCCTGTCCCCTAGGTGTCTCTGGGGGTGCCCTGCCTGTCCCCTAGGTGTCGTTGGGGGTGCCCTGGGTGTCCCTGGGTGTGCCCTGCCTGTCCCCTAGGTGTCCCTGGGGGTGCCCTGGGTGTCCATGGGGTGCCCTGGCTGTCCCCTAGGTGTCCCTGGGAGGGCCCTGGCTGTCCCCTAGGTGTCCCTGGGGGTGCTCTGGGTGTCCCTGGGGGTACACAGGGCGTCCCTGGGGTTCCCTGGCTGTCCCCTAGGTTTCCCTGGGGGTGCCCTGCCTGTCCCTAGGGTGCCCTGGCTGTCCGCTACGTGTCCCTGGGGGTGCCCTGGCTGTCCCCTTGGTGTCCCTGGAGGGGCCCTGGCTGTCCCCTAGGTGTCACTGGGGTTCCCTGGCTGTCCCGTACGTGTCCCTGGGGTTTCCCTGGAGGGCCCCTAGGTGTCCCTGGGGGTGCCCTGGAGGTCGGCTAGGTGTCCCTGGGGGTGCCCTCGCTGTCCCTGGGGTGCCCTGGCTGTCCCCTAGGCGGCCCTGGGGGTGCCGTGGGTGTCCCTGGAGTGCCCTGGCTTTCCCCTAGGTGTTCCTGGGGGTGCCCTGGATGTCCCCTAGGTGGCCCTGGGGGTGCCCTGGCTGTCCCTAGGGTGCCCTGGCTGTGCCCTAGGTGTCCCTGGGGTGCCCTGGCTGTCCCTGGGGGTGCCCTGGCTGTCCCCTCGGTGTCCCTGGGGGTGCCCTGGGTGTCCCTGGGGTGCCCTGGCTTTCCCCTAGGTGTTCCTGGGGGTGCCCTGGATGTCCCCTAGGTGGCCCTGGGGGTGCCCTGGCTCCCCCCTAGGTGTCCCTGGGGGGTCCCTGGCTGTCCCGTAGGTGTCCCTGGGGTGCCCTGCCTGTCCCCTAGGTGTCCCTGGGGTTTCCCTGCCTGTCCCCTAGGTTTCCCGAGGGGTGCCCTGGGTGTCCCTGGGGGTGCCCTGGCTGTCCCCTAGGTGTCCCTGGGGGTGCCCTGCCTTTCCCCTCGGTGTCCCTGGGGGTGCTTTGCTGTCCCCGCGGTGTCCCTGGGGGTGCCCTGCCTGTCCCCTAGGTGTCCCTGGGGGTGCCCTGGCTGTGCCCTCGGTGTCCCTGGGGGTGCCCTTGCTGTCCCTAGGGTGCCCTGGCTGTGCCCTAGGTGTCCTGGGGGTGCCCTGGCTGTCCCTAGGGTGCCCTGGCTGTGCCCTTGGTGTCCCTGGGGGTGCCCTGGGTGTCCCTGGGGTGCCCTGGCTTTCCCCTAGGTGTTCCTGGGGGTGCCCTGGATGTCCCCTAGGTGGCCCTGGGGGTGCCCTGGCTCCCCCCTAGGTGTCCCTGGGGGTGCCCTGGCTGTCCCTGGAAGAGCCCTGGCTGTCCCTGGGGGTGCCCTGGCTGTCTACTTCGTGTCCTTGGGGTGCCCTGGGTGTGCCTGGGGTGCCCTGGCTGTCCCCTAGGTGTCCCTGGGGGGGCCCTGGCTGTCCCGTAGGTGTCCCTGGGGTGCCCTGCCTGTCCCCTAGGTGTCCCTGGGGTTTCCCTGCCTGTCCCCTAGGTTTCCCGAGGGGTGCCCTGGGTGTCCCTGGGGGTGCCCTGGCTGTCCCCTAGGTGTCCCTGGGGGTGCCCTGGCTTTCCCCTCGGTGTCCCTGGGGGTGCCCTGCCTGTCCCCTAGGTGTCCCTGGGGGTGCCCTGGGTGTCCCTGGGGGTGCCCTGGAGGTCCCGTTGGTGTTCCTGGGGGTGCCCTGTGTGTCCCTGGGGTGCCCTGGGGTGCCCTGCCTGTCCCCTAGGTGTCCCTGGGGGTGCCCTGGCTTTCCCCTAGGTGTCCCTGGGGGTGCCCTAAGTGTCCCTGGGGGTGCCCTGGCTGTCCCTAGGGTGCCTTGGCTGTCCCCTAGGTGTCCCTGGGGGTGCCCTGCCTGTCCCCTAGGTGTCCCTGGGGGTGCCCTGGCTGTCTTTAGGGTGCCCTGGCTGTCCCCTAGGTGTCCCTGGGGGTGCCCTGCCTGTCCCTGGGGGTGGCCTGGCTGTCCCCTAGGTGTCCCTTGGGGGGCCCTGGCTGTCCCCTAGGTGTCCCTGGGGGTGCCCTAGGTGTCCCTGGGGGTGCCCTGGGTGTCCCTAGGGTGTCCTGGCTGTCCCCAAGGTGTCCCTGTGGGTGCCCAGAGTGTCCCTGGGAGTGCCCTGGCTGTCGCCTAGGTGTCCCTGGGGGGGCCCTGGCTGTCCCCTAGGTGTCCCTGGGGGTGCCCTAGGTGTCCCTGGGGGTTCCCTGGGTGTCCCTGGGGGTGCCCTGGCTGTCCCCTAGGTGTCCCTGTGGTTGCCCTGGGTGTCCCTGGAGTGCCCTGGCTGTCCCCTAAATGTCCCTGGGGTGCCCTGGCTTTCCCCTCGGTGTCCCTGGGGGTGCCCTGCCTGTCCCCTTGGTGTCCCTGGGGGTGCCCTGGCTTTCCTTGGGTTGTTCTGGCTGTCCCCTTGGTGTCCCTGGGGGAGCCCTGGGTGTCCCTGGGGGGCCCTGGGGGTGCCCTGCCTGTCCTCTAGGTGTCCCTGGGGGTGTCCTGTCTGTCCCCTAGGTGTCCCTGGGGGTGACCTGGGTGTCCCTGGAGTGCCCTGGCTGTCCCCTAAATGTCCCTGTGGGTGCCCTGGCTTTCCCCTCGGTGTCCCTGGGGGTGCCCTGCCTGTCCCCTAGGTGTCCCTGGGGGTGCCCAGCCTGTCCCCTAGGTGTCCCTGGGGGTGCCCTGGGTTTCCCTGGGGTGCCCTGGCTGTCCCCTTGGTGTCCCTGGGGGTGCCCTGGGTGTCCCTGGGGGGGCCCTGGCTGTCCCCTAAATGTCCCTGGGGGTGCCCTGGCTTTCCCCTCGGTGTCCCTGGGGGTGCCCTGGCTTTCCCCTCGGTGTCCCTGGGGGTGCCCTGCCTGTCCCCTAGGTGTCCCTGGGGGTTCCCTGGGTGTCCCTGGGGGTGCCCTGGCTGTCCCCTAGGTGTCCCTGGGGTTGCCCTGGGTGTCCCTGGATTGCCCTGGCTGTCCCCTAAATGTCCCTGGGGGTGCCCTGGCTGTCCCCTAGGTGTCCCTTGGGGTGTCCTGCCTTCCCCTAGGTGTCCCTGGGGGTGCCCTGGCTTTCCCATTCGGTGTCCCTGGGGGTGCCCTGCCTGTCCCCTTGGAGTCCCAGGGGGATCCCTGGCTTTCCTTGGGGTGTTCTGGCTGTCCCCTTGGTGTCCCTTGGGGAGCCCTGTGTGTCCCTGGGGTGCCCTGGGGGTGCCCTGCCTGTCCTCTAGGTGTCCCTGGGGGTGCCCTGGCTGTCCCCTCGGTGTCCCTGGGGGTGCCCTGCCTGTCCCCTAGGTGTCCCTGGGGAGGCCCTGGCTGTCCCCTAGGTGTCCCTGGGGTGCCCTGCCTGTCCCCTAGGTGTCCCTGGGGGTGCCCTGTCTGTCCCCTACGTGTCCCTGGGGGTGACCTGGGTGTCCCTGGAGTGCCCTGGCTGTCCCCTAAATGTCCCTGGGGGTGCCCTGCCTTTCCCCTCGGTGTCCCTGGGGGCGCCCTGCTGTCCCCTAGGTGTCCCTGGGGGTGCCCTGGGTTTCCCTGGGGTGCCCGGGCTGTCCCCTTGGTATCCCTGGGGGTGCCCTGGGTGTCCCTGGGGGTGCCCTGGCTGTCCCCTAGGTGTCCCTGGGGGTGCCCTGGCTTTCCCCTCGGTGTCCCTGTGGGTGCCCTGGCTGTCTCCTAGGTGCCCTGGCTGTCCCCTAGGTGTCCCTGGGGGTGCCCTAAGTGTCCCTGGGGGTGCCCTGGCTGTCCCTAGGGTGCCTTGGCTGTCCCCTAGGTGTCCCTGGGGGTGCCCTGCCTGTCCCCTAGGTGTCCCTGGGGGTGCCCTGGCTGTCTTTATGGTGCCCTGGCTGTCCCCTACGTGTCCCTGGGGGTGCCCTGCCTGTCCCTGGGGGTGGCCTGGCTGTCCCCTAGGTGTCCCTGGGGGGGCCCTGTCTGTCCCCTAGGTGTCCCTGGGGGTGCCCTAGGTGTCCCTGGGGGCGCCCTGGGCGTCCCTAGGGTGCCCGGGCTGTCCCCAAGGTGTTCCTGTGGGTGCCCAGAGTGTCCCTGGGAGTGCCCTGGCTGTCGCCTAGGTGTCCCTGGGGGGGTCCTGGCTGTCCCCTAGGTGTCCCTGGGGGGTGCCCTAGGTGTCCCTGGGGGTTCCCTGGGTGTCCCTGGGGGTGCCCTGGCTGTCCCCTAGGTGTCCCTGGGGTTGCCCTGGGTGTCCCTGGAGTGCCCTGGCTGTCCCCTAAATGTCCCTGGGGGTGCCCTGGCTGTCCCCTAGGTGTCTCTGGGGGTGTCCTGCCTACACCTTGGTGTCCCTGGGCTGCCCTGGCTTTCCCCTCGGTGTCCCTGGGGGTGCCCTGCCTGTCCCCTTAGTGTCCCAGGGGGTGCCCTGGCTTTCCTTGGGGTGTTCTGGCTGTCCCCTTGGTGTCCCTGGGGGAGCCCTGGGTGACCCTGGGGGGCCCTGGGGGTGCCCTGCCTGTCCTCTAGGTGTCCCTGGGGGTGTCCTGTCTGTCCCCTAGGTGTCCCTGGGGGTGACCTGGGTGTCCCTGGAGTGCCCTGGCTGTCCCCTAAATGTCCCTGTGGGTGCCCTGGCTTTCCCCTCGGTGTCCCTGGGGGTGCCCTGCCTGTCCCCTAGGTGTCCCTGGGGGTGCCCAGCCTGTCCCCTAGGTGTCGTTGGGGGTGCCCTGGGTTTCCCTGGGGGTGCCCTGCCTGTCCCCTAGGTGTCCCTGGGGGTGCCCTGGGTTTCCCTGGGGTGCCCTGACTGTCCCCCTTGGTGTTTCTGGGGGTGCCCTGGGAGTCCCTGGGGGTGCCCTGGCTGTCCCCTAGGTGTCCCTGGGGGTGCCCTGGGTGTCCCTGGAGTGCCCTCTCTGTCCCCTAAATGTCCCTGGGGGTGCCCTGGGTGTCCCTGGAGTGCCCTGGCTGTCCCCTAAATGTCCCTGGGGGTGCCCTGGCTTTCTCCTCGGTCCCTGGGGGTGACCTGGGTGTCCCTTAGGGTGCCCTAGCTGTCCCCTAGGTGTCCCTGGGGGTGCCCTAGGGTGTCCCTTGGGGTGCCCTGGCTGTCCCTAGGGTGCCCTGGCTGTCCCCTAGGTGTCCCTGGGGGTGCCCAGAGTGTCCGTGGGAGTGCCCTGGCTGTCCGTAGGGGTCTCTGGGGGTGCCCTGGCTGTCCCGTCATTGTCCCTGGGGGGGCCCGGCCTGTCCCCTAGGTGTCTCTGGGGGTGCCCTGCCTGTCCCCTAGGTGTCGTTGGGGGTGCCCTGGGTGTCCCTGGGGGTGCCCTGCCTGTCCCCTAGGTGTCCCTGGGGGTGCCCTGGGTGTCCATGGGGTGCCCTGGCTGTCCCCTAGGTGTCCCTGGGAGGGCCCTGGCTGTCCCCCTAGGTGTCCCTGGGGGTGCTCTGGGTGTCCCCTGGGGGTACACAGGGCGTCCCTGGGGTTCCCTGGCTGTCCCCTAGGTTTCCCTGGGGGTGCCCTGCCTGTCCCTAGGGTGCCCTGGCTGTCCGCTACGTGTCCCTGGGGGTGCCCTGGCTGTCCCCTTGGTGTCCCTGGAGGGGCCCTGGCTGTCCCCTAGGTGTCACTGGGGTTCCCTGGCTGTCCCGTACGTGTCCCTGGGGTTTCCCTGGAGGGCCCCTAGGTGTCCCTGGGGGTGCCCTGGAGGTCGGCTAGGTGTCCCTGGGGGGTGCCCTCGCTGTCCCTGGGGTGCCCTGGCTGTCCCCTAGGCGGCCCTGGGGGTGCCGTGGGTGTCCCTGGAGTGCCCTGGCTTTCCCCTAGGTGTTCCTGGGGGTGCCCTGGATGTCCCCTAGGTGGCCCTGGGGTGCCCTGGCTGTCCCTAGGGTGCCCTGGCTGTGCCCTAGGTGTCCCTGGGGTGCCCTGGCTGTCCCTGGGGGTGCCCTGGCTGTCCCCTCGGTGTCCCTGGGGGTGCCCTGGGTGTCCCTGGGGTGCCCTGGCTTTCCCCTAGGTGTTCCTGGGGGTGCCCTGGATGTCCCCTAGGTGGCCCTGGGGGTGCCCTGGCTCCCCCCTAGGTGTCCCTGGGGGGTCCCTGGCTGTCCCGTAGGTGTCCCTGGGGTGCCCTGCCTGTCCCCTAGGTGTCCCTGGGGTTTCCCTGCCTGTCCCCTAGGTTTCCCGAGGGGTGCCCTGGGTGTCCCTGGGGGTGCCCTGGCTGTCCCCTAGGTGTCCCTGGGGGTGCCCTGCCTTTCCCCTCGGTGTCCCTGGGGGTGCTTTGCTGTCCCCGCGGTGTCCCTGGGGGTGCCCTGCCTGTCCCCTAGGTGTCCCTGGGGGTGCCCTGGCTGTGCCCTCGGTGTCCCTGGGGGTGCCCTTGCTGTCCCTAGGGTGCCCTGGCTGTGCCCTAGGTGTCCTGGGGGTGCCCTGGCTGTCCCTAGGGTGCCCTGGCTGTGCCCTTGGTGTCCCTGGGGGTGCCCTGGCTGTCCCTAGGGTGCCCTGGCTGTGCCCTAGGTGTCCCTGGGGGGGCCCTGGGTGTCCCTGGGGGTGCCCAGGGTGTCCCTGGCGTGCCCTGGCTGTCCCGTAGGTGTCCCTGGGGGTGCCCTGGATGTCCCTGGGGGTGCACAGGGTGTCACTGGGGTTCCCTTGAGGTCCCCTAGGTGTCCCTGGGGGTGCCCTGGGTGTCCCTGGGGTTCCCTGGCTGTCCCCTAGGTGTCCCTGGGGGGGCCCTGGGTGTCCCTAGGGGTGCACAGGGTGTCAGTGGGGTTCCCTGGCTGTCCCGTACGTGTCCCTGGGGTTCCCTGGCTGTCCCCTAGGTTTCCCTGGGGTCCCTGAGTGTCCCTGGGATGCCCTGGCTGTCCCCTAGGTGTCCCTGGGGGAGCCCTCGCTGTCCCTGGGGTGCCCTGGCTGTCCCCTAGGTGTCCCTGGGGGTCCTCTTGGTGTCCCTGGGGGTGCCCAGCGTGTCCCTTAGGTGTTCCTGGGGGTACCCTGGCTGTTCCTGGAGTTCCCTGGCTGTCCCCTTGGTGTCCCTGGTGGTGCCCTGTCTGTGCCCTCGGTGTCCCTGGGGTGCCCTGTCTGTCCCTAGGGTGCCCTGGTTGTGCCCTAGGTGTCCCTGGGGGTGCCCATGGTGTCCCTAGGGTGCCCTGGCTATGCCCTTGGTGTCCCTGGGCGGGCCCTGGCTGTCCCCTAGGAGTCTCTGGGGGTGCCATGCCTGTCCCCTAGGTGTCCCTGGGGGTGCCCTGGCTGTGCCCTCGGTGTCCCTGGGGTGCCCTGGCTGTCCCTAGGGTGCCCTGGCTGTTCTCTAGGTGTCCCTGGGGGTGCCCTGGCTGTCCCCTAGGTGTCCCTGGGGGTGCCCTGGGTGTCCCTGGAGTGCCCTGGCTTTCCCCTACGTGTCCCTGGGGTGCCCTGGCTGTTCCCTAGGAGGCCCAGGGGGTGCCCTGGCTGTCCGTAGGGTGCCCTGGCTGTCCCCTAGGTGTCCCTGGGGGTGCCCTGCGTGTCCCCTCGGTGTCCCTGGGGTTCCCTAGCTGTCCCCTACGTGTCCCTGGGGGTGCCCTGGGTGTCCCTGGGGGTGCCCTGGCTGTCCCTGGGGTGCCATGGCTGTCCTCTACGTGTCCCTGGGGGTGCCCTGGCTGTCCCCTCGGTGTCCCTGGGGGTGCCCTGCCTTTCCCCTAGGTGTCCTTGGGGGGGCCCTGACTGTCCCCTAGGTGTCCCTGGGGGTGCCCTGCCTGTCCCTTAGGTGTCCCTGGGGGTTCCATGCCTGTCCCCTAGGTGTCCCTGGGGGTGCCCTGGCTGTCCCCTAGGTGTCCCTGGGGTTGCCCTGGGTGTGCCTGGGGTGCCCTGGCTGTCCTCTAGGTGTCCCTGGGGGTGCCCTGCCTGTCCCTCGCGGTGCCCTGGCTGTCCTCTCCGTGTCCCTGGGGGTGCCCTGGCTGTGCCCTCGGTGTCCATAGGGTGCCCTGGCTGTCCCCTAGGTGTCCCTGGGTGTGCCTTGGGTGTCCCTGGGCGTGCACAGGGTGTCCCTGGGGTTCCCTGGCTGTCCCCTAGGTGTCCCTGGGGGGGCCCTGGCTGTCCCCTAGGTGTCCCTGGGGGTGCTATGGGTGTACCTGGGGGTACACAGGGCGTCCCTGGGGTTCCCTGGCTGTCCCCTAGGTGTTCCTGGGGGTGCCCTGCCTGTCCCTAGGGTGCCCTGGCTGTCCGCTACGTGTCCCTGGGGGTGCCCTGGCTGTCCCCTAGGTGTCCCTGGGGGTGCCCTGGGTGTCCCTTGGGTGCCCTGGCTGTCCCCTACGTGTCCCTGGGGGGGCCCTGGCTGTCCCCTAGGTGTCCCTGGGGGTGCCCTGCCTGTCCCTAGGGTGCCCTGGCTGTCCCCTAGGTGTCCCTGGGGTGCCCTAGGTGTCCCTGGGGGTGCCCTGGCTGTCCCCTAGGTGTCCCTGGGGGTGCCCTGGCTGTCCCCTAGGTGTTCCTGGGGGTTCCCTGCGTGTCCCTGGGGTGCCCTGGCTGTCCCCTAGGTGTCCCTGGGGTGCCCTAGGTGTCCCTGGGGGTGCCCTCGCTGTCCCTAGTGTGCCCTGGCTGTCCCCTAGGTGTCCCTGGGGGTGCCCTGGGTGTCCCTAGGGTGCCCTGGCTGTCCCCAAGGTGTCCCTGGGGGTGCCCAGAGTGTCCCTGGGAGTGCCCTGGCTGTCCCCTAGGGGTCTCTGGGGGTGCCCTGGCTGTCCCCTAGATGTCCCTGGGGGTGCCCTGGGTGTCCCTGGGGTGCCCTGGCTATGCTCTAGGTGGCCCTGGGGGTGCCCTGGCTGTCCCCTAGGTGTCCCTGGCTGTTCCCTTGGTGTCCCTGGGGGTGCCCTGGAGGTCCCCTACGTGGCCCTGGGGGTGCCCTTGCTGTCCCCTAGGTGTCCCTGGGGGTGCCCTGCCTGTCCCCTAGGTGTCCCAGGGGGTGCCCTGGCTGTGCCCTCGGTGTCCCTGGTGGTGCCCTGGCTGTCCCTGGGGTGCCCTGGCTGTGCCCTAGGTGTCCTGGGGGTGCCCTGGCTGTCCCTAGGGTGCCCTGGCTGTGCCCTTGGTGTCCCTGGGGGTGCCCTGGCTGTCCCTAGGGTGCCCTGGCTTTGCCCTAGGTGTCCCTGGGGGGGCCCTGGGTGTCCCTGGGGGTGCCCAGGGTGTCCCTGGCGTACCCTGGCTGTCCCGTAGGTGTCCCTGGTGGTGTCCTGGATGTCCCTGGGGTGCCCTGGCTGTCCCCTAGGTGTCCCTGGGGGTGCCCTGGGTGTCCCTGGGGGTGCCCTGGCTGTCACGAAGGTGTCCCTGGGGGTGCCCTGGGTGTCCGTGGAGTGCCCTGGCTGTCCCCTAAATGTCCCTGGGGGTGCCAGGCTGTCCCCTAGGTGTCCCTGGGGGTGCCCTGCCTTTCCCGTCGGTGTCCCTGGGGGTGCCCTGGCTGTCCCCTAGGTGTCCCTGGGGGTGCCCTAGGTGTCCCTGGGGTTGCCCTGGGTGTCCCTAGGGTGCCCTGGCTGTCCCCTAGGTGTCCCTGGGGGTGCCCAGAGTGTCCGTGGGAGTGCCCTGGCTGTCCCGTAGGGGTCTCTGGGGGTGCCCTGGCTGTCCCGTCATTGTCCCTGGGGGGGCCCGGCCTGTCCCCTAGGTGTCTCTGGGGGTGCCCTGCCTGTCCCCTAGGTGTCGTTGGGGGTGCCCTGGGTGTCCCTGGGGGTGCCCTGCCTGTCCCCTAGGTGTCCCTGGGGGTGCCCTGGGTGTCCATGGGGTGCCCTGGCTGTCCCCTTGGTGTCCCTGGAGGGGCCCTGGCTGTCCCCTAGGTGTCACTGGGGTTCCCTGGCTGTCCCGTACGTGTCCCTGGGGGTTCCCTGGAGGGCCCCTAGGTGTCCCTGGGGGTGCCCTGGAGGTCGGCTAGGTGTCCCTGGGGGTGTCCTCGCTGTCCCTGGGGTGCCCTGGGTGTCCCTGGAGTGCCCTGGCTTTCCCCTAGGTGTTCCTGGGGGTGCCCTGGATGTCCCCTAGGTGGCCCTGGGGGTGCCCTGGCTGTCCCTAGGGTGCCCTGGCTGTGCCCTAGGTGTCCCTGGGGTGCCCTGGCTGTCCCTGGGGGTGCCCTGGCTGTCCCCTCGGTGTCCCTGGGGGTGCCCTGGGTGTCCCTGGGGTGCCCTGGCTTTCCCCTAGGTGTTCCTGGGGGTGCCCTGGATGTCCCCTAGGTGGCCCTGGGGGTGCCCTGGCTCCCCCCTAGGTGTCCCTGGGGGTGCCCTGGCTGTCCCTGGAAGAGCCCTGGCTGTCCCTGGGGGTGCCCTGGCTGTCCCCTTCGTGTCCTTGGGGGTGCCCTGGGTGTGCCTGGGGTGCCCTGGCTGTCCCCTAGGTGTCCCTGGGGGGGCCCTGGCTGTCCCGTAGGTGTCCCTGGGGTGCCCTGCCTGTCCCCTAGGTGTCCCTGGGGTTTCCCTGCCTGTCCCCTAGGTTTCCCGAGGGGTGCCCTGGGTGTCCCTGGGGGTGCCCTGGCTGTCCCCTAGGTGTCCCTGGGGGTGCCCTGGCTTTCCCCTCGGTGTCCCTGGGGGTGCCCTGCCTGTCCCCTAGGTGTCCCTGGGGGTGCCCTGGGTGTCCCTGGGGGTGCCCTGGAGGTCCCCTTGGTGTTCCTGGGGGTGCCCTGTGTGTCCCTGGGGTGCCCTGGGGGTGCCCTGCCTGTCCCCTAGGTGTCCCTGGGGGTGCCCTGGCTTTCCCCTAGGTGTCCCTGGGGGTGCCCTAAGTGTCCCTGGGGGTGCCCTGGCTGTCCCTAGGGTGCCTTGGCTGTCCCCTAGGTGTCCCTGGGGGTGCCCTGCCTGTCCCCTAGGTGTCCCTGGGGGTGCCCTGGCTGTCTTTAGGGTGCCCTGGCTGTCCCCTAGGTGTCCCTGGGGGTGCCCTGCCTGTCCCTGGGGGTGGCCTGGCTGTCCCCTAGGTGTCCCTTGGGGGGCCCTGGCTGTCCCCTAGGTGTCCCTGGGGGTGCCCTAGGTGTCCCTGGGGGTGCCCTGGGTGTCCCTAGGGTGTCCTGGCTGTCCCCAAGGTGTCCCTGTGGGTGCCCAGAGTGTCCCTGGGAGTGCCCTGGCTGTCGCCTAGGTGTCCCTGGGGGGGCCCTGGCTGTCCCCTAGGTGTCCCTGGGGGTGCCCTAGGTGTCCCTGGGGGTTCCCTGGGTGTCCCTGGGGGTGCCCTGGCTGTCCCCTAGGTGTCCCTGTGGTTGCCCTGGGTGTCCCTGGAGTGCCCTGGCTGTCCCCTAAATGTCCCTGGGGTGCCCTGGCTTTCCCCTCGGTGTCCCTGGGGGTGCCCTGCCTGTCCCCTTGGTGTCCCTGGGGGTGCCCTGGCTTTCCTTGGGGTGTTCTGGCTGTCCCCTTGGTGTCCCTGGGGGAGCCCTGGGTGTCCCTGGGGGGCCCTGGGGGTGCCCTGCCTGTCCTCTAGGTGTCCCTGGGGGTGTCCTGTCTGTCCCCTAGGTGTCCCTGGGGGTGACCTGGGTGTCCCTGGAGTGCCCTGGCTGTCCCCTAAATGTCCCTGTGGGTGCCCTGGCTTTCCCCTCGGTGTCCCTGGGGGTGCCCTGCCTGTCCCCTAGGTGTCCCTGGGGGTGCCCAGCCTGTCCCCTAGGTGTCCCTGGGGGTGCCCTGGGTTTCCCTGGGGTGCCCTGGCTGTCCCCTTGGTGTCCCTGGGGGTGCCCTGGGTGTCCCTGGGGGGGCCCTGGCTGTCCCCTAAATGTCCCTGGGGGTGCCCTGGCTTTCCCCTCGGTGTCCCTGGGGGTGCCCTGGCTTTCCCCTCGGTGTCCCTGGGGGTGCCCTGCCTGTCCCCTAGGTGTCCCTGGGGGTTCCCTGGGTGTCCCTGGGGGTGCCCTGGCTGTCCCCTAGGTGTCCCTGGGGTTGCCCTGGGTGTCCCTGGATTGCCCTGGCTGTCCGCTAAATGTCCCTGGGGGTGCCCTGGCTGTCCCCTAGGTGTCCCTTGGGGTGTCCTGCCTTCCCCTAGGTGTCCCTGGGGGTGCCCTGGCTTTCCCATTCGGTGTCCCTGGGGGTGCCCTGCCTGTCCCCTTGGAGTCCCAGGGGGATCCCTGGCTTTCCTTGGGGTGTTCTGGCTGTCCCCTTGGTGTCCCTTGGGGAGCCCTGTGTGTCCCTGGGGTGCCCTGGGGGTGCCCTGCCTGTCCTCTAGGTGTCCCTGGGGGTGCCCTGGCTGTCCCCTCGGTGTCCCTGGGGGTGCCCTGCCTGTCCCCTAGGTGTCCCTGGGGAGGCCCTGGCTGTCCCCTAGGTGTCCCTGGGGTGCCCTGCCTGTCCCCTAGGTGTCCCTGGGGGTGCCCTTTCTGTCCCCTACGTGTCCCTGGGGGTGACCTGGGTGTCCCTGGAGTGCCCTGGCTGTCCCCTAAATGTCCCTGGGGGTGCCCTGCCTTTCCCCTCGGTGTCCCTGGGGGCGCCCTGCTGTCCCCTAGGTGTCCCTGGGGGTGCCCTGGGTTTCCCTGGGGTGCCCGGGCTGTCCCCTTGGTATCCCTGGGGGTGCCCTGGGTGTCCCTGGGGGTGCCCTGGCTGTCCCCTAGGTGTCCCTGGGGGTGCCCTGGCTTTCCCCTCGGTGTCCCTGTGGGTGCCCTGGCTGTCTCCTAGGTGCCCTGGCTGTCCCCTAGGTGTCCCTGGGGGTGCCCTAAGTGTCCCTGGGGGTGCCCTGGCTGTCCCTAGGGTGCCTTGGCTGTCCCCTAGGTGTCCCTGGGGGTGCCCTGCCTGTCCCCTAGGTGTCCCTGGGGGTGCCCTGGCTGTCTTTATGGTGCCCTGGCTGTCCCCTACGTGTCCCTGGGGGTGCCCTGCCTGTCCCTGGGGGTGGCCTGGCTGTCCCCTAGGTGTCCCTGGGGGGGCCCTGTCTGTCCCCTAGGTGTCCCTGGGGGTGCCCTAGGTGTCCCTGGGGGCGCCCTGGGCGTCCCTAGGGTGCCCGGGCTGTCCCCAAGGTGTCCCTGTGGGTGCCCAGAGTGTCCCTGGGAGTGCCCTGGCTGTCGCCTAGGTGTCCCTGGGGGGGTCCTGGCTGTCCCCTAGGTGTCCCTGGGGGTGCCCTAGGTGTCCCTGGGGGTTCCCTGGGTGTCCCTGGGGGTGCCCTGGCTGTCCCCTAGGTGTCCCTGGGGTTGCCCTGGGTGTCCCTGGAGTGCCCTGGCTGTCCCCTAAATGTCCCTGGGGGTGCCCTGGCTGTCCCCTAGGTGTCTCTGGGGGTGTCCTGCCTACACCTTGGTGTCCCTGGGGTGCCCTGGCTTTCCCCTCGGTGTCCCTGGGGGTGCCCTGCCTGTCCCCTTAGTGTCCCAGGGGGTGCCCTGGCTTTCCTTGGGGTGTTCTGGCTGTCCCCTTGGTGTCCCTGGGGGAGCCCTGGGTGACCCTGGGGGGCCCTGGGGGTGCCCTGCCTGTCCTCTAGGTGTCCCTGGGGGTGTCCTGTCTGTCCCCTAGGTGTCCCTGGGGGTGACCTGGGTGTCCCTGGAGTGCCCTGGCTGTCCCCTAAATGTCCCTGTGGGTGCCCTGGCTTTCCCCTCGGTGTCCCTGGGGGTGCCCTGCCTGTCCCCTAGGTGTCCCTGGGGGTGCCCAGCCTGTCCCCTAGGTGTCGTTGGGGGTGCCCTGGGTTTCCCTGGGGGTGCCCTGCCTGTCCCCTAGGTGTCCCTGGGGGTGCCCTGGGTTTCCCTGGGGTGCCCTGACTGTCCCCTTGGTGTTTCTGGGGGTGCCCTGGGAGTCCCTGGGGGTGCCCTGGCTGTCCCCTAGGTGTCCCTGGGGGTGCCCTGGGTGTCCCTGGAGTGCCCTCTCTGTCCCCTAAATGTCCCTGGGGGTGCCCTGGGTGTCCCTGGAGTGCCCTGGCTGTCCCCTAAATGTCCCTGGGGGTGCCCTGGCTTTCTCCTCGGTGTCCCTGGGAGTGCCCTGGCTGTCTTTAGGGTGCCCTGGCTGTCCCCTAGGTGTCCCTGGGGGTGCCCTAAGTGTCCCTGGGGGTGCCCTGGCTGTCCCTAGGGTGCCCTGGCTGTCCCCAAGGTGTCCCTGTGGGTGCCCAGAGTGTCCCTTGGAGTGCCCTGGCTGTCCCCTAGGGGTTTCTGGGGGTGCCCTGGCTGTCCCGTCAGTGTCCCTGGGGGTGTCCTGGGTGTCCCTGGAGTGCCCTGGCTGACCCCTAAATGTCCCTGGGGGTGCCCTGGCTGTCCCCTAGGTGTCCCTAGGGGTGTCCTGCCTTCCCCTAGGTGTCCCTGGGGGTGCCCTGGGTGTCCCTGGGGGTGCCCTGGCTGTCCCCTAGGTGTCCCTGGGGGTGCCCTGTGGGTCCCTGGGGTGCCCTGGGGGTGCCCTGGTGTCCCCTAGGTGCTCTGGGTGTCCCTGGGGGGGCCCTGCCTGTCCCCAAGGGGTCTCTGGGGGTGCCCTGCCTGTCCCCTAGGTGTCCCTGGGGGGGCCCTGGCTGTCCCTAGGGTGCCATGCCTGTCCCCTAGGTGTCCCTGGGGGTGCCCTGGCTGTCCCCTACGTGTCCCTGGGGGTGCCCTGGGTGTCCCTGGGGGTGCCCTGGCGGTCCCTGGGGTGCCATGGCTGTCCTCTACGTGTCCCTGGGGGTGCCCTGGCTGTCCCCTCCGTGTCCCTGGGGGTGCCCTGCCTTTCCCCTAGGTGTCCTTGGGGGGCCCTGGCTGTCCCCTAGGTGTCCCTGGGCGTGCCCTGCCTGTCCCTTAGGTGTCCCTGGGGGTTCCATGCCTGTCCCCTAGGTGTCCCTGAGGGTGCCCTGGCTGTCCCGTAGGTGTCCCTGGGGTTGCCCTGGGTGTGCCTGGGGTGCCCTGGCTGTCCCCTAGGTGTCCCTGGGGGTGCCCTGGGTGTCCCTGGGGGGGCCCTGGCTGTCCTCTAGGTGTCCCTGGGGGTGCCCTGCCTGTCCCTCGGGGTGCCCTGGCTGTCCCCTAGGTGTCCCTGGGTGTCCCCTTGGTGTCCCTGGGGGTGCCCAGGGTGTCCCTTAGGTGTCCCTGGGGGTGCCCTTGCTGTCCCCTAGGTGTCCCTGGGGGTGCCCTGGCTGTCCCTAGGGTGTCCTGGCTGTCCCCTAGGTGTTTCTGGGGGTGCCCTGGCTGTCCCTGGGGTGCCCTGGCTGTCCCCTAGGTTTCCCTGGGGGTGCCCTGGGTGTCCCTGGGGGTGCCCTGGCTGTCCCTAGGTGTCCCTGGGGGTGCCCTGGCTGTCCCTAGGGTGCCCTGGCTGTGCCCTTGGTGTCCCTGGGGGTGCCCTGGCTGTCCCTAGGGTGCCCTGGCTGTGCCCTTGGTGTCCCTGGGGGTGCCCTGGCTGTCCCTAGGGTGCCCTGGCTGTGCCCTCGGTGTCCCTGGGGGTGCCCTGGCTGTCCCTAGAGTGCCCTGGCTGTTCTCTAGGTGTCCCTGGGGATTCCCTGGCTGTCCCCTAGGTGTCCCTGGGGGTGCCCTGGGTGTCCCTGGGGTGCCCTGGCTGTCCCCTACGTGTCCCTGTGGTGCCCTGGCTGATCCCTAGGTGGCCCATGGGGTGCCCTGGCTGTCCCTAGGGTGCCCTGGCTGTCCCCTAGGTGTCCCTGGGGTGCCCTGCCTGTCCCCTCGGTGTCCCTGGGGTGCCCTGGCTGTCCCCTACGTGTCCCTGGGGGTGCCCCTGGGTGTCCCTGGGGGTGCCCTGGCTGTCCCTGGGGTGCCATGGCTGTCCTCTACTTGTCCCTGGGGGTGCCGTGGCTGTCCCCTCGGTGTCCCTGAGGGTGCCCTGCCTTTCCCCTAGGTGTCCTTGGGGGGGCCCTGGCTGTCCCCTAGGTGTCCCTGGGGGTGCCCTGCCTGTCCCTTAGGTGTCCCTGGGGGTTCCATGCCTGTCCCCTAGGTGTCCCTGTGGTTGCCCTGGGTGTGCCTGGGGTGCCCTGGCTGTCCCCTAGGTGTCCCTGGGGGTGCCCTGGGTGTCCCTGGGGGGGCCCTGGCTGTCCTCTAGGTGTCCCTGGGGGTGCCCTGCCTGTCCCTCGGGGTACCGTGGCTGTCCCCTAGGTGTCCCTGGGGGTGCCCTGGGTGTCCCTGGGGGTGCCCTCGCTGTCCCTGGGGTGCCCTGGCTGTCCCCAAGGTGTCCCTGGGGGTGCCCTGCCTGTCCTCTCCGTGTCCCTGGGGGTGCCCTGGCTGTGCCCTCGGTGTCCCTAGGGTGCCCTGGCTGTCCCCTAGGTGTCCCTGGGTGTGCCTTGGGTGTCCCTGGGCGTGCACAGGGTGTCCCTGGGGTTCCCTGGCTGTCCCCTAGGTGTCCCTGGGAGGGCCCTGGCTGTCCCCTAGGTGTCCCTGGGTGTGCCTTGGGTGTCCCTGGGGGTACACAGGGCGTCCCTGGGGTTCCCTGGCTGTCCCCTAGGTTTCCCTGGGGGTGCCCTGCCTGTCCCTAGGGTGCCCTGGCTGTCCGCTACGTGTCCCTGGGGGTGCCCTCGCTGTCCCCTAGGTGTCCCTGGGGGTGCCCTGGTTGTCCCCTAGGTGTTCCTGGGGGTTCCCTGCGTGTCCCTGGGGTGCCCTGGCTGTCCTTTAGGTGTCCCTGGGGTGCTGTAGGTGTCCCTGGGGGTGCCCTGGCTGTCCCTAGGGTGCCCTGGCTGTCCCCTAGGTGTCCCTGGGGGTGCCCTGGGTGTCCCTAGGGTGCCCTGGCTGTCCCCAAGGTGTCCCTGGGGGTGCCCAGAGTGTCCCTGGGAGTGCCCTGGCTGTCCCCTAGGTGTCCCTGGGGGTGCCCTGGGTGTCCCTGGGGTGCCTGGCTATTCCCTAGGTGGCCCTGGGGGTGCCCTGGCTGTCCCCTAGGTCTCCCTGGCTGTTCCCTTGGTGTCCCTGGGGGTGCCCTGGAGGTCCCCTACGTGGCCCTGGGGGTGCCCTTGCTGTCCCCTAGGTGTCCCTGGGGGTGCCCTGCCTGTCCCCTAGGTGTCCCAGGGGGTGCCCTGGCTGTGCCCTCGGTGTCCCTGGTGGTGCCCTGGCTGTCCCTAGGGTGCCCTGGCTGTGCCCTAGGTGTCCTGGGGGTGCCCTGGCTGTCCCTAGGGTGCCCTGGCTGTGCCCTTGGTGTCCCTGGGGGTGCCCTGGCTGTCCCTAGGGTGCCCTGGCTTTGCCCCAGGTGTCCCTGGGGGTGCCCAGGGTGTCCCTGGCGTACCCTGGCTGTCCCGTAGGTGTCCCTGGTGGTGTCCTGGATGTCCCTGGGGTGCCCTGGCTGTCCCCTAGGTGTCCCTGGGGGTGCCCTGGGTGTCCCTGGGGGTGCCCTGGCTGTCACGAAGGTGTTTCTGGGGGTGCCCTGGGTGTCCGTGGAGTGCCCTGGCTGTCCCCTAAATGTCCCTGGGGGTGCCAGGCTGTCCCCTAGGTGTCCCTGGGGGTGCCCTGCCTTTCCCGTCGGTGTCCCTGGGGGTGCCCTGGCTGTCCCCTAGGTGTCCCTGGGGGTGCCCTAGGTGTCCCTGGGGTTGCCCTGGGTGTCCCTAGGGTGCCCTGGCTGTCCCCTAGGTGTCCCTGGGGTGCCCTGGCTGTCCCTGGGGGTGCCCTGGCTGTCCCCTCGGTGTCCCTGGGGGTGCCCTGGGTGTCCCTGGGGTGCCCTGGCTTTCCCCTAGGTGTTCCTGGGGGTGCCCTGGATGTCCCCTAGGTGTCCCTGGGGGTGCCCTAGGTGTCCCTGGGGGTGCCCTGGGTGTCCCTAGGGTGCCCTGGCTGTCCCCAAGGTGTCCCTGTGGGTGCCCAGAGTGTCCCGGGGAGTGCCCTGGCTGTCGCCTAGGTGTCCCTGGGGGGGCCCTGGCTGTCCCCTAGGTGTCCCTGGGGGTGCCCTAGGTGTCCCTGGGGGTTCCCTGGGTGTCCCTGGGGGTGCCCTGGCTGTCCCCTAGGTGTCCCTGGGGTTTCCCTGGGTGTCCCTGGAGTGCCCTGGCTGTCCCCTAAATGTCCCTGGGGGTGCCCTGGCTGTCCCCTAGGTGTCTCTGGGGGTGTCCTGCCTACACCTTGGTGTCCCTGGGGTGCCCTGGCTTTCCCCTCGGTGTCCCTGGGGGTGCCCTGCCTGTCCCCTTGGTGTCCCAGGGGGTGCCCTGGCTTTCCTTGGGGTGTTCTGGCTGTCCCCTTGGTGT
Source organism: Chamaea fasciata (assembly GCF_029207755.1). NCBI lineage: Eukaryota > Metazoa > Chordata > Aves > Passeriformes > Sylviidae > Chamaea > Chamaea fasciata. The sequence continues at coordinate 19,998 of NW_027094527.1, forward strand.
CCCTGGGGGAGCCCTGGGTGACCCTGGGGGGCCCTGGGGGTGCCCTGCCTGTCCTCTAGGTGTCCCTGGGGGTGTCCTGTCTGTCCCCTAGGTGTCCCTGGGGGTGACCTGGGTGTCCCTGGAGTGCCCTGGCTTTCCCTTAAATGTCCCTGTGGGTGCCCTGGCTTTCCCCTCGGTGTCCCTGGGGGTGCCCTGCCTGTCCCCTAGGTGTCCCTGGGGGTGCCCAGCCTGTCCCCTAGGTGTCGTTGGGGGTGCCCTGGGTTTCCCTGGGGGTGCCCTGCCTGTCCCCTAGGTGTCCCTGGGGTTGCCCTGGGTGTCCCTGGAGTGCCCTGGCTGTCCCCTAAATGTCCCTGGGGGTGCCCTGGCTGTCCCCTAGGTGTCCCTGGGGGTGTCCTGCCTTCCCCTAGGTGTCCCTGGGGGTGCCCTGGCTTTCCCCTCGGTGTCCCTGGGGGTGCCCTGCCTATCCCCTTGGAGTCCCAGGGGGATCCCTGGCTTTCCTTGGGGTGTTCTGGCTGTCCCCTTGGTGTCCCTTGGGGAGCCCTGTGTGTCCCTGGGGTGCCCTGGGGGTGCCCTGCCTGTCCTCTAGGTGTCCCTGGGGGTGCCCTGGCTGTCCCCTCGGTGTCCCTGGGGTGCCCTGCCTGTCCCCTAGGTGTCCCTGGGGAGGCCCTGGCTGTCCCCTTGGTGTCCCTGGGGTGCCCTGCCTGTCCCCTAGGTGTCCCTGGGGGTGCCCTGTCTGTCCCCTACGTGTCCCTGGGGGTGACCTGGGTGTCCCTGGAGTGCCCTGGCTGTCCCCTAAATGTCCCTGGGGGTGCCCTGCCTTTCCCCTCGGTGTCCCTGGGGGCGCCCTGCCTGTCCCCTAGGTGTCCCTGGGGGTGCCCTGGGTTTCCCTGGGGTGCCCGGGCTGTCCCCTTGGTATCCCTGGGGGTGCCCTGGGTGTCCCTGGGGGTGCCCTGGCTGTCCCCTAGGTGTCCCTGGGGGTGCCCTGGCTTTCCCCTCGGTGTCCCTGGGGGTGCCCTGGCTGTCTTTAGGGTGCCCTGGCTGTCCCCTAGGTGTCCCTGGGGGTGCCCTAAGTGTCCCTGGGGGTGCCCTGGCTGTCCCTAGGGTGCCTTGGCTGTCCCCTAGGTGTCCCTGGGGGTGCCCTGCCTGTCCCCTAGGTGTCCCTGGGGGTGCCCTGGCTGTCTTTAGGGTGCCCTGGCTGTCCCCTAGGTGTCCCTGGGGGTGCCCTGCCTGTCCCTGGGGGTGGCCTGGCTGTCCCCTAGGTGTCCCTGGGGGGGCCCTGTCTGTCCCCTAGGTGTCCCTGGGGGTGCCCTAGGTGTCCCTGGGGGTGCCCTGGGTGTCCCTAGGGTGCCCTGGCTGTCCCCAAGGTGTCCCTGTGGGTGCCCAGAGCGTCCCGGGGAGTGCCCTGGCTGTCGCCTAGGTGTCCCTGGGGGGGCCCTGGCTGTCCCCTAGGTGTCCCTGGGGGTGCCCTAGGTGTCCCTGGGGGTTCCCTGGGTGTCCCTGGGGGTGCCCTGGCTGTCCCCTAGGTGTCCCTGGGGTTTCCCTGGGTGTCCCTGGAGTGCCCTGGCTGTCCCCTAAATGTCCCTGGGGGTACCCTGGCTGTCCCCTAGGTGTCTCTGGGGGTGTCCTGCCTACACCTTGGTGTCCCTGGGGTGCCCTGGCTTTCCCCTCGGTGTCCCTGGGGGTGCCCTGCCTGTCCCCTTGGTGTCCCAGGGGGTGCCCTGGCTTTCCTTGGGGTGTTCTGGCTGTCCCCTTGGTGTCCCTGGGGGAGCCCTGGGTGACCCTGGGGGGCCCTGGGGGTGCCCTGCCTGTCCTCTAGGTGTCCCTGGGGGTGTCCTGTCTGTCCCCTAGGTGTCCCTGGGGGTGACCTGGGTGTCCCTGGAGTGCCCTGGCTTTCCCTTAAATGTCCCTGTGGGTGCCCTGGCTTTCCCCTCGGTGTCCCTGGGGGTGCCCTGCCTGTCCCTTAGGTGTCCCTGGGGGTGCCCAGCCTGTCCCCTAGGTGTCGTTGGGGGTGCCCTGGGTTTCCCTGGGGGTGCCCTGCCTGTCCCCTAGGTGTCCCTGGGGGTGCCCTGGGTTTCCCTGGGGTGCCCTGGCTGTCCCCTTGGTGTCCCTGGGGGTGCCCTGGGTGTCCCTGGGGGTGCCCTGGCTGTCCCCTAAGTGTCCCTGGGGGTGCCCTGGGTGTCCCTGGAGTGCCCTGTCTGTCCCCTAAATGTCCCTGGGGGTGCCCTGGGTGTCCCTGGAGTGCCCTGGCTGTCCCCTAAATGTCCCTGGGGGTGCCCTGGCTTTCCCCTCGGTGTCCCTGGGGGTGCCCTGGCTGTCTTTAGGGTGCCCTGGCTGTCCCCTAGGTGTCCCTGGGGGTGCCCTAAGTGTCCCTGGGGGTGCCCTGGCTTTCCCTAGGGTGCCCTGGCTGTCCCCAAGGTGTCCCTGTGGGTGCCCAGAGTGTCCCTGGGAGTGCCCTGACTGTCCCCTAGGGGTTTCTGGGGGTGCCCTGGCTGTCCCGTCAGTGTCCCTGGGGGTGTCCTGGGTGTCCCTGGAGTGCCCTGGCTGACCCCTAAATGTCCCTGGGGGTGCCCTGGCTGTCCCCTAGGTGTCCCTGGGGGTGTCCTGCCTTCCCCTAGGTGTCCCTGGGGGTGCCCTGGGTGTCCCTGGGGGTGCCCTGGCTGTCCCCTAGGTGTCCCTGGGGGTGCCCTGTGGGTCCCTGGGGTGCCCTGGGGGTGCCCTGGTGTCCCCTAGGTGCCCTGGGTGTCCCTGGGGGGGCCCTGCCTGTCCCCAAGGGGTCTCTGGGGGTGCCCTGCCTGTCCCCTAGGTGTCCCTGGGGGGGCCCTGGCTGTGCCCTCGGTGTCCCTGGGGGTGCCCTGGCTGTCCCTGGGGTTCCCTGGCTGTCCCCTAGGTGTCCCTGGGGGGGCCCTGGTGTCCCTGGGTTGCCCTGGCTGTCCCCTAGTTGTCCCTGCCTCGCTCGTATCCTCGACTCCGCCTCCGGCGCCATGGTGACTCCCCTCCCAGTCTGGACCATTGTGGCCTCACCCCCTCCCCTGGAGCCATCCGACCCATCCCAGTATAGACCCGTAAGGCTCCGAGTGGCCACCATGGACCCCCACACGCCTGCTAGTTCATCCCAGTTCATCCCAGTCCACTCTTCGTCCATCCCAGGTTTCTCTGGTCACCCTCCCAGTGCTCTCAGTCCATCCCAGTCCCGCAGGTGTTGGTGCTTGGGGCTTGATGAGCTGGTGCCTGTCCGCAACGTGGAGCGGCTCAAACGGGACCTCAGGGTGAGGGGGGCGCGGATTTGGGGGGATCCTGGGGGTCCTGAGTTGTCGTGGAGGGGGTTTTTGGGTTGTGGGGGGTCTGGGGGGAGTCCTGGGGGCTGCTTTGAGTGCTTTGGGGGGTATTCGGGAGGTTTGGGCGGCCCATTTGAAGCATCAAAGAACCAGAGGAGGGTTTTGATCGCTCCTGGAGGTGGAGGCGGCCGTGGGGGTGAGCTGGCTGTCCCAGGGGGTTCCTGGCTGTGCCCTCAGTGTCTCTGGGGGTGCCCTAGGTGTCTATGGGGGTGCCCTGGGTGTCCCTAGGGTGCCCTGGCTGTCCCCTAGGTGTCCCTGGGGTGCCCTGACTGTCCCTAGGTGTCCCTGGGGGTGCCCTGGGTGTCCCTGGGGTGCCCTGGGGGTACCCTGGCTGTCCCTGGAGGTGCCCTGCCTATCCCTTAGGTGTCCCTGGGGGTGCCCTGGCTGTCCCTAGGGTGCCCTGGCTGTGCCCTCGGTGTCTCTGGGGGTGCCCTGGGTGTCCCTTAGATGCCATGGCTGTCCCTAGGGTGCCCTGGCTGTCCCCTCGGTGTCCCTGGGGGTGCCCTGGGTGTCCCTATGGTGCCCTGGCTGTCCCCTACGTGTCCCTGGGGGTGCCCTGGCTGTCCCTAGGGTGCCCTGGCTGGGCCCTCAGTGTCTCTGGGGGTGCCCTAGGTGTCCCTGGGCGTGCCCATGGTGTTCCTGGGGTTCCCTGGCTGTCCCCTAGGTGTCCCTGGGGGGGCCCTGGGTGTCCCCTAGGTGTCCCTGGGGGTGCCCTGCCTGTCCCCTAGGTGTCCCTGGGGGTGCCCTGCGTGTCCCTAGGGCGCCCTGGCTATCCCCTAGGTGTCCCTGGGGGTGCCCTGCCTGTCCCCTAGGTGTCGTTGGGGGTGCCCTGGGTGTCCCTGGGGGTGCCCTGCCTGTCCCCTAGGTGTCCCTGGGGGTGCCCTGGGTGTCCCTGGGGTGCCCTGGCTGTCCCCTTCGAGTCCCTGGGGGTGCCCTGGCTGTCCCTGGGGGTGCCCTGGCGGTCCCTAGGGTGCCCTGGCTGTCCTTTAGGTGTCCCTGGGGGTGCCCTGGATGTCCCTGAGGTGCCCTGGCTGTCTTCAAGGTGTCCCTGTGGGTGCCCAGAGTGTCCCTGGGAGTGCCCTGGCTGTCCCCTAGGGGTCTCTGGGGGTGCCCTGGCTGTCCCGTCAGTGTCCCTGGGGGTGCCCTGCCTGTCCCCTTAGTGTCCCTGGGGCTGCCCGGCCTGTCCCCTTGGTGTCCCTGGGGGTGCCCTGGCTTTCCCCTCGGTGTCCCTGGGGGTGCCCTGGCTTTCCCCTCGGTGTCCTAGGGGGTGCCCTGCCTGTCCCCTAGGTGTCCCTGGGGGTTCCCTGGGTGTCCCTGGGGGTGCCCTGGCTGTCCCCTAGGTGTCCCTGGGGTTACCCTGGGTGTCCCTGGAGTGCCCTGGCTGTCCCCTAAATGTCCCTGGGGGTGCCCTGGCTGTCCCCTAGGTGTCCCTGGGGGTGTCCTGTGGGTCCCTGGGGTGCCCTGGGGGTACCCTGGCTGTCCCTGGAGGTGCCCTGCCTGTCCCTTAGGTGTCCCTGGGGTGCCCTGGCTGTCCCTAGGGTGCCCTGGCTGTGCCCTCGGTGTCTCTGGGGGTGCCCTGGGTGTCCCTAGGGTGCCATGGCTGTCCCTAGGGTGCCCTGGCTGTCCCGTAGGTGTCCCTGGGGGTGCCCTGCCTGTCCCCTAGGTGTCGTTGGGGGTGCCCTGGGTGTCCCTGGGGGTGCCCTGCCTGTCCCCTAGGTGTCCCTGGGGGTGCCCTGGGTGTCCCTGGGGTGCCCTGGCTGTCCCCTACGTGTCCCTGGGCGTGCCCATGGTGTTCCTGGGGTTCCCTGGCTGTCCCCTAGGTGTCCCTGGGAGGGCCCTGGGTGTCCCCTAGGTGTCCCTGGAGGTGCCCTGCCTGTCCCCTAGGTGTCCCTGGGGGTGCCCTGCGTGTCCCTAGGGTGCCCTGGCTGTCCCGTAGGTGTCCCTGGGGGTTCCCTGCCTGTCCCCTAGGTGTCGTTGGGGGTGCCCTGGGTGTCCCTGGGGGTGCCCTGCCTGTCCCCTAGGTGTCCCTTAGGGTGCCCTGGGTGTCCCTGGGGGTGCCCTGGCGGTCCCTAGGGTGCCCTGGCTGTCCTTTAGGTGTCCCTGGGGGTGCCCTGGATGTCCCTGAGGTGCCCTGGCTGTCTTCAAGGTGTCCCTGTGGGTGCCCAGAGTGTCCCTGGGAGTGCCCTGGCTGTCCCCTAGGGGTCTCTGGGGGTGCCCTGGCTGTCCCGTCAGTGTCCCTGGGGGTGCCCTGCCTGTCCCCTAGGTGTCCCTGGGGGTGCCATGCCTGTCCCCTAGGTGTCCCTGGGGGTGCCCTGGGTGTCCCTGGAGTGCCCTGGCTGTCCCCTAAATGTCCCTGAGGTGCCCTGGCTGTCCCCTAGGTGTCCCTGGGGGTGTCCTGCCTTCCCCTAGGTGTCCCTGGGGGTGCCCTGGCTTTCCCCTAGGTGTCACTGGGGGTGCCCTGGCTGTCTTTAGGATGCCCTGCCTGTCCCCTAGGTGTCCCTGGGGGTGCCCTGGGTGTCCCTGGAGTGCCCTGGCTGTCCCCTAGTTGTCCCTGGGGGGGCCCTGGCTGTCCCCTAGGTGTCCCTGGGGGTGCCCTGCTTGTCCCCTAGGTGTCCCTGGGGGTGCCCTGGCTGTCCTCTAGGTGTCCCTGGAAGTGCCCTGGGTGTCCCTGGGGATGCCCTGGCTGTCCCCTAGGTGTCCCTGGGGGTGCGCTGGCTGTCCCTGGCGTTGCCCTGGCTGTCCCTAGGGTGCCCTGACTGTGCCCTTGGTGTCCCTGGGGGTGCTCTGGCTGTCTCAGGAGTGCCCTGGCTGTCCCCTAGGTGTCCCTGGGGGTGCCCTGGCTGTCTCTGGAGTGCCCTGGCTGTCCCCTAGGTGTCCCTGGGGGTGCCCTGGCTGTCCCCTAGGTGTCCCTGGGGGTGCCCTGGCTGTCCTCTTGGTGTCCCTGGGGGTGCCCTGGGTGTCCCTGGGGATGCCCTGGGTGTTCCCTAGGTGTCCCTGGGGGTGCCCTGGGTGTCCCTGGGGGGGCCCTGGCTGTCCCCTAGGGTTCTCTGGGGGTGCCCTGCCTGTCCCCTACGTGTCCCTGGGGGTGCCCTGGCTGTGCCCTCGGTGTCCCTGAGGGTGCCCTGGGTGTCACTGGGGTGCCATGGCTGTCCCCTAGGTGTCCCTGGGGGTGCCCTGGGTGTCCCTGGGGTGCCCTGGCTGTCCCCTTCGTGTCCCTGGGGGTGCCCTGGGTGTCCCTGTGGGTGCCCTGGCGGTCCCCTAGGTGTCCCTGGGGGTGCCCTGGATATCCCTGAGGTGCCCTGGCTGTCTTCAAGGTTTCCCTTTGGGTGCCCAGAGTGTCCCTGGGAGTGCCCTGGCTGTCCCCTAGGGGTCTCTGGGGGTGTCCTGGCTGTCCCGTCAGTGTCCCTGGGGGTGCCCTGCCTGTCCCCTAGGTGTCCCTGGGGGTGCCCTGCCTGTCCCCTAAGTGTCCCTGGGGGTGCCCTGGGTGTCCCTGGAGTGCCCTGGCTGTCCCCTAAATGTCCCTGGGGGTGCCGTTGCTGTCCCCTATGTGTCCCTGGGGGTGTCCTGCCTTCCCCTAAGTGTCCCTGGGGGTGCCCTGGCTTCCCCCTCGGTGTTCCTGGGGGTGCCCTGCCTGTCCCCTAGGTGTCCCTGGGGGTGCCCTGGCTGTCTTTAGGGTGCTCTGGCTGTCCCCTAGGTGTCCCTGGTGGTGCCCTCGGTGTCCCTGGAGTGCCCTGGCTGTCCCCTAGTTGTCCCTGGGGGGGGCCCTGGCTGTCCCCTACGTGTCCCTGGGGGTGCCCTGCCTGTCCCCTAGGTTTCCCTGGGGGTGCCCTGCCTGTCCCCTAGGTGTCCCTGGGGGTGCCCTGGGTTTCCCTGGGGTGCCCTGGCTTTCCCCTTCGAGTCCCTGGGGGTGCCCTGAGTGTCCCTGGGGGTGCCCTGGCGGTCCCTAGGGTGCCCTGGCTGTCCTTTAGGTGTCCCTGGGGGTGCCCTGGATGTCCCTGAGGTGCCCTGGCTGTCTTCAAGGTGTCCCTGTGGGTGCCCAGAGTGTCCCTGGGAGTGCCCTGGCTGTCCCCTAGGGGTCTCTGGGGGTGCCCTGGCTGTCCCGTCAATGTCCCTGGGGGTGCACTGCCTGTCCCCTAGGTGTCCCTGGGGGTGCCCGGCCTGTCCCCTAAATGTCCCTGGGGGTGCCCTGGCTTTCCCCTCGGTGTCCCTGGGGGTGCCCTGCCTGTCCCCTAGGTGTCCCTGGGGGTTCCCTGGGTGTCCCTGGGGGTGCCCTGGCTGTCCCCTAGGTGTCCTTGGGGTTGCCCTGGGTGTCCCTGGAGTGCCCTGGCTGTCCCCTAAATGTCCCTGGGGGTGCCCTGGCTGTCCCCTAGGTGTCCCTGGGGGTGTCCTGCCTTCCCCTCGGTGTCCCTGGGGGTGCCCTGGCTTTCCCCTCGGTGTCCCTGGGGGTGCCCTGCCTGTCCCCTAGGTGTCCCAGGGGGTGCCCTGGCTTTCCTTGGGGTGTTCTGGCTGTCCCCTTGGTGTCCCTGGGGGAGCCCTGGGTGTCCCTTGGGTGCCCTGGGGGTGCCCTGCCTGTCCTCTAGGCGTCCCTGGGGGTGCCCTGGCTGTCCCCTCGGTGTCCCTGGGGGTGCCCTGCCTGTCCCGTAGGTGTCCCAGGGGGTGCCCTGGGTTTCCCTGGGGTGCCCTGGCTGTCCCCTTGGTGTCCCTGGGGGTGCCCTGGGTGTCCCTGGAGTGCCCTGGCTGTCCCCTAAATGTCCCTGGGGGTGCCCTGGCTGTCCCCTAGGTGTCCCTGGGGGTGCCCTGGCTTTCCGCTCGGTGTCCCTGGGGGTGCCCTTGCTGTCTTTAGGGTGCCCTGGCTGTCCCCTAGGTGTCCCTGGGGGTGCCCTTGCTGTCTTTAGGGTGCCCTGGCTGTCCCCTAGGTGTCCCTGGGGGTGCCGTAAGTGTCCCTGGGGGTGCCCTGGCTGTCCCTAGGGTGCCCTGGCTGTCCCCTAGGTGTCCCTGGGGGTGCCCTGCCTGTCCCCTAGGTGTCCCTGGGGGTGCCCTGGCTTTCTTTAGGGTGCCCTGGCTGTCCCCTAGGTGTCCCTGGGGGTGCCCTGCCTGTCCCTGGGGGTGGCCTGGCTGTCCCCTAGGTGTCCCTGGGGGTGCCCTAGGTGTCCCTGGGGGTGCCCTGGGTGTCCCTAGGGTGCCCTGGCTGTCCCCAAGGTGTCCCTGTGGGTGCCCAGAGTGTCCCTGGGAGTGCCCTGGCTGTCTCCTAGGTGTCCCTGGGGGGGCCCTGGCTGTCCCCTAGGTGTCCCTGGGGGTGCCCTTGGTGTCCCTGGGGGTTCCCTGGGTGTCCCTGGGGGTGCCCTGGCTGTCCCCTAGGTGTCCCTGGGGTTGCCCTGGGTGTCCCTGGAGTGCCCTGGCTGTCCCCTAAATGTCCCTGGGGGTGCCCTGGCTGTCCCCTAGGTGTCTCTGGGGGTGTCCTGCCTTCCCCTAGGTGTCCCTGGGGGTGCCCTGGCTGTCCCCTAGGTGTCGTTGGGGGTGCCCTGGGTGTCCCTGGGGGTGCCCTGGCTGTCCCCTAGGTGTCCCTGGGGGTGCCGTGGGTGTCCCTGGAGTGCCCTGGCTGTCCCCTAAATGTCCCTGGGGGTGCCCTGGGTGTCCCTGGAGTGCCCTGGCTGTCCCCTAAATGTCCCTGGGGGTGCCCTGGCTTTCCCCTCGGTGTCCCTGGGGGTGTCCTAAGTGTCCCTGGGTGTGCCCAGGCTGTCCCTAGGGTGCCCTGGCTGTCCCCTAGGTGTCCCTGGGGGTGCCCTAAGTGTCCCTGGGGGTACCCTGCCTGTCCCCTAGGTGTCCCTGGGGGTGCCCTGGCTGTCTTTAGGGTGCCCTGGCTGTCCCCTAGGTGTCCCTGGGGGTGCCCTGCCTGTCCCTGGGGGTGCCCTGGCTGTCCCCTAGGTGACCCTGGGGGGGCCCTGGCTGTCCCCTAGGTGTCCCTGGGGGTGCCCTAGGTGTCCCTGGGGGTGCCCTGGGTGTCCCTAGGGTGCCCTGGCTGTCCCCAAGGTGTCCCTGTGGGTGCCCAGAGTGTCCCTGGGAGTGCCCTGGCTGTCCCTTAGGGGTTTCTGGGGGTGCCCTGGCTGTCCCGTCAGTGTCCCTGGGGGTGTCCTGGGTGTCCCTGGACTGCCCTGGCTGACCCCTAAATGTCCCTGGGGGTGCCCTGGCTGTCCCCTAGGTGTCCCTGGGGGTGTCCTGTGGGTCCCTGGGGTGCCCTGGGGGTACCCTGGCTGTCCCTGGAGGTGCCCTGCCTGTCCCTTAGGTGTCCCTGGGGTGCCCTGGCTGTACCTAGGGTGCCCTGGCTGTGCCCTCGGTGTCTCTGGGGGTGCCCTGGGTGTCCCTAGGGTGCCATGGCTGTCCCTAGGGTGCCCTGGCTGTCCCCTCGGTGTCCCTGGGGGTGCCCTGGGTGTCCCTGGGGGTGCCCTGGCTTTCCCCTAGGTGTCCCTGGGGGTGCCCTGGCTATCCCCAGGGTGCCCTGGCTTTCCCCTCGGTGTCCCTGGGGGTGCCATGGCTGTCCCCAGGGTGCCCTGGCTGTCCCCTAGGTGTCCCTGGGGGTGACCTGCCTGTCCCCTGGGTGTCCCTGGGGGTGCCCTGTGTGTCCCTGGGGTGCCCTGCCTGTCCCCTAGGTGTCCCTGGGCGTGCCCTGTGTGTCCCTGGGGTGCCCTGGCTGTCCCCTAGGTGTCCCTGGGGGTGCCTAGGGTGTCCCTGGGGTTCCCTTGCTGTCCCCTAGGTGTCCCTGGGGGGGCCCTGGGTGTCCCTGGGGGTGCACAGAATGTCAGTGGGGTTCCCTGGCTGTCCCGTACGTGTCCCTGGGGTTCCCTGGCTGTCCCGTAGGTTTCCCTGGGGGTGCCCTGAGTGTCCCTGGGCTGCCCTGGCTGTCCCCTAGGTGTCCCTGGGGGTGCCCTCGCTGTCCCTGGGGTGCCCTGGCTGTCCCCTCGGTGTCCCTGGGGGTCCTCTTGGTGTCCCTGGGGGTGCCCAGCGTGTCCCTTAGGTGTTCCTGGGGGTGCCCTGGCTGTCCCTGGAGTTCCCTGGCTGTCCCCGTGGTGTCCCTGGTGGTGCCCTGACTGTGCCCTCGGTGTCCCTGAGGCTGCCCTGGCTGTCCCTAGGGTGCCCTGGTTGTGCCCTAGGTGTCCCTGGGGGTGCCCATGGTGTCCCTAGGGTGCCCTGGCTATGCCTTTGGTGTCCCTGGGGGGGCCCTGGCTGTCCCCTAGGGGTCTCTGGGGGTGCCATGCCTGTCCCCTAGGTGTCCCTGGAGGTGCCCTGGCTGTGCCCTCGGTGTCCCTGGGGGTGCCCTGGCTGTCCCTAGGGTGCCCTGGCTGTGCCCTAGGTATCCCTGGGGGTGCCCTGGCTGTCCCTCGGGTTCCCTGGCTGTCCCCTAGGTGTCCCTGGGGGTGCCCCGCCTGTCCCCTAGGTGTCCCTGGGGGTGCCCTGGCTGTCCTCTAGGTGTCCCTGGGGGTGCCCTGGCTGTCCCTCGGGTTCCCTGGCTGTCCCCTAGGTGTCCCTGGGGGTGCCTTCGCTGTCCCTTGGTTGCCCTGGCTGTCCCCTAGGTGTCCCTGGGTGTCCCCTTGGTGTCCCTGGGGGTGCCCAGGGTGTCCCTTAGGTGTCCCTGGGGGTGCCCTTGCTGTCCCCTAGCTGTCCCTGGGGGTGCCCTGGCTGTCCCTAGTGTGCCCTGGCTGTCCCCTAGGTGTCCCTGGGGGTGCCCTGGGTGTGCCTGGGGGTGCCCTGGCTGTCCTCTAGTCGTCCCTGGGGGTGCACTGGGTGTCCCTGGGGATGCCCTGGCTGTCCCCTAGGTGTCCCTGGGGGTGCCCTGAGTGTCCCTGGGGGGGCCCGGGCTCTGCCCTCGGTGTCCCTGGGGGTGCCCTGGCTGTCCCTAGGGTGCCCTGGCTGTGCCCTAGGTGTCCCTGGGGGTGCCCTCGCTGTCCGTAGGGTGCCCTGGCTGTCCCCTAGGTGTCCCTGGGGGTGCCCTGGCTGTCCCTAGGGTGCCCTGGCTGTCCTCTAGGTGTCCCTGGGGGTGCCCTGGCTGTCCCCTAGATGTCCCTGGGGGTGCCCTGGGTGTCCCTGGGGTGCGCTGGCTTTCCCCTACGTGTCCCTGGGGTGCCCTGGCTGTTCCCTAGGTGGCCCAGGGGGTGCCCTGGCTGTCCCTAGGGTGCCCTGGCTGTCCCCTAGGTGTCCCTGGGGTGCCCTGCGTGTCCCCTCGGTGTCCCTGGGGGTGCCCAGGGTGTCCCTGGGGCGCCCTGGCTGTCCCCTACGTGTCCTTGGGGGTTCCCTGGGTGTCCCTGGGGGTGCCCTGGCTGGCCCTGGGGTGCCATGGCTGTCCTCTACGTGTCCCTGGGGGTGCCCTGGCTGTCCCCTAGGTGTCCCTGGGGGTGCCCTGCCTTTCCCCTAGGTGTCCTTGGGGGGGCCCTGGCTGTCCCCTAGGTGTCCCTGGGGGTGCCCTGCCTGTCCCTTAGGTGTCCCTGGGGGTTCCATGCCTGTCCCCTAGGTGTCCCTGGGGGTGCCCTGGCTGTCCCGTAGGTGTCCCTGGGGTTTCCCTGGGTGTGCCTGGGGTGCCCTGGCTGTCCCCTAGGTGTCCCTGGGGGTGCCCTGGGTGTCCCTGGGGGGGCCCTGGCTGTCCTCGAGGTGTCCCTGGGGGTGCCCTGCCTGTCCCCTAGGTGTCCCTGGGGGTGCCCTGGGTGTCCCTGGGGTGCCCTGGCTGTTCCCTAGGTGGCCCAGGGGGTGCCCTGGCTGTCCCTAGGGTGCCCTGGCTGTCCCCTAGGTGTCCCTGGGGTGCCCTGCCTGTCCCCTCGGTGTCCCTGGGGGTGCCCAGGGTGTCCCTGGGGTGCCCTGGCTGTCCCCTACGTGTCCCTGGGGGTGCCCTGGGTGTCCCTTGCGGTGCCCTGGCTGTCCCCTCGGTGTCCCTGGGGGTGCCCTGCCTTTCCCCTAGGTGTCCTTGGGGGGGCCCTGGCTGTCCCCTAGGTGTCCCTGGGGGTGCCCTGCCTGTCCCTTAGGTGTCCCTGGGGGTTCCATGCCTGTCCCCTAGGTGTCCCTGGGGTGCCCTGGCTGTCCCCTAGGTGTCCCTGGGGGTGCCCTGGGTGTCCCTGGGGGGGCCCTGCCTGTCCCTTAGGTGTCCCTGGGGGTTCCATGCCTGTCCCCTAGGTGTCCCTGGTGTGCCCTGGCTGTCTCGTCAGTGTCCCTGGGGTGCCCTGGCTGTCTTGTCAGTGTCCCTGGGGGTGCGCTGGCTGTCCCCTAGGTGTCCCTGGGGGTGTCCTGCCTTGCCCTAGGTGTCCCTGGGGGTGCCCTGGCTGTCCCCACCGTGTCCCTGGGGGTGCCCTGGGTGTCCCGGGGGTGCCCTGGCTGACCCCAAGGTGTCCCTTGGAGTGCCCAGAGTGTCCCTGGGAGGTCCCTGACTGTCCCCTAGGTGTCCCTGGGGGTGCCCTGCCTGTCCCTTTGGTGTCCCTGGGGTTGCCCTGGCTGTCCCTAGGGTGCCCTGGCTGTCCCCTCGGTGTCCCTGGGGGTGCCCTGGGTGTCCCTGGGGTGCCCTGGCTGTCCCCTACGTGTCCCTGGGGGGGCCCTGGCTGTCCCCTAGGTGTCCCTGGGGGTGCCCTGCCTGTCCCTAGGGTGCCCTGGCTGTCCCCTAGGTGTCCCTGGGGGTGCCCTGGATGTCCCTGGGGGTGCACAGGGTGTGACTGGAGTTCCCTGGAGGTCCCCCAGGTGTCCCTGGGGGTGCCCTGGGTGTCCCTGGGGTGCCCTGGCTGTCCCCTAGGTGTCCCTGGGGGTGCCCTGGGTGTCCCTGGGGGTGCCCTGGCTGTCACGTAGGTGTCCCTGGGGGTGCCCTGGGTGTCCCTGGCGTTCCCTGGCTGTGCCCTAGGTGTCCCTGGGGGGGCCCTGGGTGTCCCTGGGGGTGCACAGGGTGTCAGTGGGGTTCCCTGGCTGTCCCGTACGTGTCCCTAGGGTTCCCTGGCTGTCCCCTAGGTTTCCCTGGGGGTGCCCTGAGTGTCCCTGGGCTGCCCTGGCTGTCCCCTAGGTGTCCCTGGGGTGCCCTAGGTGTCCCTGGGGGTGCTCTGGCTGTCCCCTAGGTGTCCCTGGGGGTGCCCTGGCTGTCCCCTAGGTGTTCCTGGGGGTTCCCTGCGTGTCCCTGGGGTGCCCTGGCTGTCCCCTAGGTGTCCCTGGGGGTGCCCTGGGTGTCCCTGGGGGGGCCCTGGCTGTCCTCTAGGTGTCCCTGGGGGTGCCCTGCCTGTCCCTCGGGGTGCCCTGGCTGTCCCCTAGGTGACCCTCGGGGTGCCCTGGGTGTCCCTGGGGGTGCCCTCGCTCTCCCTGGGGTGCCCTGGCTGTCCTCTAGGTGTCCCTGGGGGTGCCCTGCCTGTCCCTCGGGGTGCCCTGGCTGTCCCCTAGGTGTCCCTGGGGGTCCTCTTGGTGTCCCTGGGGGTGCCCAGCGTGTCCCTTAGGTGTTCCTGGGGATGCCCTGGCTGTCCCTGGAGTTCCCTGGCTGTCCCCTTGGTGTCCCTGGTGGTGCCCTGACTGTGCCCTCGGTGTCCCTGAGGCTGCCCTGTCTGTCCCTAGGGTGCCCTGGTTGTGCTCTAGGTGTCCCTGGGGGTGCCCATGGTGTCCCTAGGGTGCTCTGGCTATGCCCTTGGTGTCCCTGGGGGGGCCCTGGCTGTCCCCTAGGAGTCTCTGGGGGTGCCATGCCTGTCCCCTAGGTGTCCCTGGGGGTGCCCTGGCTGTGCCCTCGGTGTCCCTGGGGGTGCCCTGGCTGTCCCTAGGGTGCCCTGGCTGTGCCCTAGGTGTCCCTGGGGGTGCCCTGGCTGTCCCTACGGTGCCCTGGCTGTGCCCTTGGTGTCCCTGGGGGGGCCCTGGCTGTCCCCTAGGGGTCTCTGGGGGCGCCATGCCTGTCCCCTAGGTGTCCTTGGGGGTGCACTGGCTGTCCCCTACGTGTCCCTGGGGGTGCCCTGGGTGTCCATGGGGGTGCCCTGGCGGTCCCTGGGGTGCCATGGCTGTCCTCTACGTGTCCCTGGGGGTGCCCTGGCTGTCCCCTCCGTGTCCCTGGGGGTGCACTGCCTTTCCCCTAGGTGTCCTTGGGGGGCCCTGGCTGTCCCCTAGGTGTCCCTGGGCGTGCCCTGCCTGTCCCTTAGGTGTCCCTGGGGGTTCCATGCCTGTCCCCTAGGTGTCCCTGGGGGTGCCCTGGCTGTCCCGTAGGTGTCCCTGGGGTTGCCCTGGGTGTGCCTGGGGTTCCCTGGCTGTCCCCTAGGTGTCCCTAGGGGTGCCCTGGGTGTCCCTGGGGGTGCCCTGCCTGTCCCTCGGGGTGCCCTGGCTGTCCCCTAGGTGTCCCTGGGTGTCCCCTTGGTGTCCCTGGGGGTGCCCAGGGTGTCCCTTAGGTGTCCCTGGGGGTGCCCTTGCTGTCCCCTAGCTGTCCCTGGGGGTGCTTTGGCTGTCCCTGGGGTGCCCTGGCTGTCCCCTAGGTGTCCCTGGGGGTGCCCTGGGTGTGCCTGGGGTGCCCTGGCTGTCCTCTAGGCGTCCCTGGGGGTGCCCTGGGTGTCCCTGGGGATGCCCTGGCTGTCCCCTAGGTGTCCCTGGGGGTGCCCTGAGTGTCCCTGGGGGGGCCCTGGCTGTGCCCTCGGTGTCCCTGGGGGTGCCCTGGCTGTCCCTAGGGTGCCCTGGCTGTGCCCTAGGTGTCCCTGGGGGTGCCCTGGCTGTCCCTAGGGTACCCTGGCTGTGCCCTTGGTGTCCCTGGGGGTGCCCTGGCTGTCCCTAGGGTGCCCTGGCTGTGCCCTAGGTGTCCCTGGGGGTGCCCTGGCTGTCCCTAGGGTGCCCTGGCTGTTCTCTAGGTGTCCCTGGGGATGCCCTGGCTGTCCCCTAGGTGTCCCTGGGGGTGCCCTGGGTGTCCCTGGGGTGCCCTGGCTGTCCCCTACGTGTCCCTGTGGTGCCCTGGCTGTTCCCTAGGTGGCCCAGGGGGTGCCCTGGCTGTCCCTAGGGTGCCCTGGCTGTCCCCTAGGTGTCCCTGGGGTGCCCTGCCTGTCCCCTCGGTGTCCCTGGGGTGCCCTGGCTGTCCCCTACGTGTCCCTGGGGGTGCCCTGGGTGTCCCTGGGGGTGCCCTGGCTGTCCCTGGGGTGCCATGGCTGTCCTCTACGTGTCCCTGGGGGTGCCCTGGCTATCCCCTCGGTGTCCCTGGGGGTGCCCTGCCTTTCCCTAGGTGTCCTTGGGGGGGCCCTGGCTGTCCCCTAGGTGTCCCTGGAGGTGCCCTGCCTGTCCCTAAGGTGTCCCTGGGGGTTCCATGCCTGTCCCCTAGGTGTCCCTGGGGGTGCCCTGGCTGGCCCCTAGGTGTCCCTGGGGTTGCCCTGGGTGTGCCTGGGGTGCCCTGGCTGTCCCCTAGGTGTCCCTGGGGGTGCCCTGGGTGTCCCTGGGGGGGCCTGGCTGTCCTCTAGGTGTCCCTGGGGGTGCCCTGCCTGTCCCTCGGGGTGCCCTGGCTGTCCCCTAGGTGTCCCTGGGGGTGCCCTGGGTGTCCCTGGGGGTGCCCTCGCTGTCCCTGGGGTGCCCTGGCTGTCCCCTAGGTGTCCCTGGGGGTGCCCTGCCTGTCCTCTCCGTGTCCCTGGGGGTGCCCTGGCTGTGCCCTTGGTGTCCCTGGGGGTGCCCTGGCTGTCCCTAGGGTGCCCTGGCTGTGCCCTATATGTCCCTGGGGGGGCCCTGGGTGTCCCTGGGGGTGCCCAGGGTGTCCCTGGCGTGCCCTGGCTGTCCCGTAGGTGTTCCTGGGGGTGCCCTGGATGTCCCTGGGGGTGCACAGGGTGTCACTGGGGTTCCCTGGAGGTCCCCTAGGTGTCCCTGGGGGTGCCCTGGGTGTCCCTGGGGTGCCCTGGCTGTCCCCTAGGTGTCCCTGGGGGTGCCCTGGGTGTTCCTGGGGGTGCCCTGGCTGTCACGTAGGTGTCCCTGGGGGTGCCCTGGGTGTCCCTGGGGTTCCCTGGCTGTCCCCTAGGTGTCCCTGGGGGGGCCCTGGGTGTCCCTGGGGGTGCACAGGGTGTCAGTGGGGTTCCCTGTCTGTCCCGTACGTGTCCCTGGGGTTCCCTGGCTGTCCCTTAGGTTTCCCTGGGGGTGCCCTGAGTGTCCCTGGGCTGCCCTGGCTGTCCCCTAGGTGTCCCTGGGGGAGCCCTCGCTGTCCCTGGGGTGCCCTGGCTGTCCCCTAGGTGTCCCTGGGGGTCCTCTTGGTGTCCCTGGGGGTGCCCAGCGTGTCCCTTAGGTGTTCCTGGGGGTGCCCTGGCTGTCCCTGGAGTTCCCTGGCTGTCCCCTTGGTGTCCCTGGTGGTGCCCTGACTGTGCCCTCGGTGTCCCTGAGGCTGCCCTGTCTGTCCCTAGGGTGCCCTGGTTGTGCCCTAGGTGTCCCTGGGGGTGCCCATGGTGAACCTAGGGTGCCCTGGCTATGCCCTTGGTGTCCCTGGGGGGGCCCTGGCTGTCCCCTAGGAGTCTCTGGGGGTGCCATGCCTGTCCCCTAGGTGTCCCTGGGGGTGCCCTGGCTGTGCCCTCGGTGTCCCTGGGGGTGCCCTGGCTGTCCCTAGGGTGCCCTGGCTGTGCCCTACGTGTCCCTGGGGGTGCCCTGGCTGTCCCTAGGGTGCCCTGGCTGTGCCCTTGGTGTCCCTGGGGGGGCCCTGGCTGTCCCCTAGGGGTCTCTGGGGGTGCCATGCCTGTCCCCTAGGTGTCCCTGGGGGTGCCCTGGCTGTCCCCTACGTGTCCCTGGGGGTGCCCTGGGTGTCCCTGGGGGTGCCCTGGCGGTCCCTGGGGTGCCATGGCTGTCCTCTACGTGTCCCTGGGGGTGCCCTGGCTGTCCCCTCCGTGTCCCTGGGGGTGCCCTGCCTTTCCCCTAGGTGTCCTTGGGGGGCCCTGGCTGTCCCCTAGGTGTCCCTGGCCGTGCCCTGCCTGTCCCTTAGGTGTCCCTGGGGGTTCCATGCCTGTCCCCTAGGTGTCCCTGGGGGTGCCCTGGCTGTCCCGTAGGTGTCCCTGGGGGTGCCCTGGGTGTGCCTGGGGTGCCCTGGCTGTCCCCTAGGTGTCCCTGGGGGTGCCCTGAGTGTCCCTGGGGGGGCCCTGGCTGTGCCCTCGGTGTCCCTGAGGCTGCCCTGTCTGTCCCTAGGGTGCCCGGGCTATGCCCTTGGTGTCCCTGGGGGGGCCCTGGCTGTCCCCTAGGAGTCTCTGGGGGTGCCATGCCTGTCCCCTAGGTGTCCCTGGGGGTGCCCTGGCTGTGCCCTCGGTGTCCCTGGGGGTGCCCTGGCTGTCCCTAGGGTGCCCTGGCTGTGCCCTAGGTGTCCCTGGGGGTGCCCTGGCTGTCCCTAGGGTGCCCTGGCTGTGCCCTTGGTGTCCCAGGGGGGGCCCTGGCTCTCCCCTAGGGGTCTCTGGGGCTGCCATGCCTGTCCCCTAGGTGTCCCTGGGGGTGCCCTGGCTGTGCCCTCGGTGTCCCTGGGGGTGCCCTGGCTGTCCCTAGGGTGCCCTGGCTGTTCCCTACGTGTCCCTGGTGGTGCCCTGGCTGTCCCGTAGGTGTCCCTGGGGTTGCCCTGGGTGTGCCTGGGGTGCCCTGGCTGTCCCCTAGGTGTCCCTGGGGGTGCCCTGGTTGTCCCTGGGGGGGCCCTGGCTGTCCTCTAGGTGTCCCTGGGGGTGCCCTGCCTGTCCCTCGGGGTGCCCTGGCTGTCCCCTAGGTGTCCCTGGGTGTCCCCTTGGTGTCCCTGGGGGTGCCCAGGGTGTCCCTTAGGTGTCCCTCGGGGTGCCCTTGCTGTCCCCTAGCTGTCCCTGGGGGTGCCCTGGCTGTCCCTGGGGTGCCCTGGCTGTCCCCTAGGTGTCCTGGGGGTGCCCTGGGTGTGCCTGGGGTGCCCTGGCTGTCCTCTAGGCGTCCCTGGGGGTGCCCTGGGTGTCCTTGGGGATGCCCTGGCTGTCCCCTAGGTGTCCCTGGGGGTGCCCTGAGTGTCCCTGGGGGGGCCCTGGCTGTGCCCTCGGTGTCCCTGGGGGTGCCCTGGCTGTCCCTAGGGTGCCCTGGCTGTGACCTAGGTGTCCCTGAGGGTGCCCTGGCTGTCCCTAGGGTGCCCTGGCTGTTCTCTAGGTGTCCCTGGGGATGCCCTGGCTGTCCCCTAGGTGTCCCTGGGGGTGCCCTGGCTGTCCCTAGGGTGCCCTGGCTGTCCCCTAGGTGTCCCTGGGCTGCCCTGCCTGTCCCCTCGGTGTCCCTGGGGTGCCCTGGCTGTCCCCTACGTG
Organism: Chamaea fasciata; assembly: GCF_029207755.1. Taxonomy (NCBI): domain Eukaryota; kingdom Metazoa; phylum Chordata; class Aves; order Passeriformes; family Sylviidae; genus Chamaea; species Chamaea fasciata. Next base: position 38,548 of record NW_027094527.1, read on the forward strand.
TCCCTGGGGGTGCCCTGGGTGTCCCTGGGGGTGCCCTGGCTGTCCCTGGGGTGCCCTGGCTGTCCTCTACGTGTCCCTGGGGGTGCCCTGGCTGTCCCCTCGGTGTCCCTGGGGGTGCCCTGCCTTTCCCCTAGGTGTCCTTGGGGGGGCCCTGGCTGTCCCCTAGGTGTCCCTGGGGGTGCCCTGCCTGTCCCTAAGGTGTCCCTGGGGGTTCCATGCCTGTCCGCTAGGTGTCTCTGGGGGTGCCCTGGCTGGCCCCTAGGTGTCCCTGGGGTTGCCCTGGGTGTGCCTGGGGTGCCCTGGCTGTCCCCTAGGTGTCCCTGGGGGTGCCCTGGGTGTCCCTGGGGGGGCCTGGCTGTCCTCTAGGTGTCCCTGGGGGTGCCCTGCCTGTCCCTCGGGGTGCCCTGGCTGTCCCCTAGGTGTCCCTGGGGGTGCCCTGGGTGTCCCTGGGGGTGCCCTCGCTGTCCCTGGGGTGCCCTGGCTGTCCTCTAGGTGTCCCTGGGGGTGCCCTGCCTGTCCTCTCCGTGTCCCTGGGGGTGCCCTGGCTGTCCCCTAGGTGTCCTTGGGTGTGCCTTGGGTGTCCCTGGGCGTGCACAGGGTGTCCCTGGGGTTCCCTGGCTGTCCCGTAGGTGTCCCTGGGAGGGCCCTGGCTGTCCACAAAGTGTCCCTGGGGGTGCTCTGGGTGTCCCTGGGGGTACACAGGGCGTCCCTGGGGTTCCCTGGCTGTCCCCTAGGTGTCCCTGGGGGTGCCCTGCCTGTCCCTAGGGTGCCCTGGCTGTTTGCTACGTGTCCCTGGGGGTGCCCTGGCTGTCCCCTAGGTGTCCCTGGGGGTGCCCTGGCTGTCCCCTAGGTGTTCCTGGGGGTTCCCTGCGTGTCCCTGGGGTGCCCTGGCTGTCCCCTAGGTGTCCCTGGGGTGCTGTAGGTGTCCCTGGGGGTGCCCTGGCTGTCCCTAGGGTGCCCTGGCTGACCCCTAGGTGTCCCTGGGGGTGCCCTGGGTGACCCTAGGGTGCCCTGGCTGTCCCCAAGGTGTCCCTGGGGGTGCCCAGAGTGTCCCTAGGAGTGCCCTGGCTGTCCCCTAGGGGTCTCTGGGGGTGCCCTGGCTGTCCCCTAGGTGTCCCTGGGAGTGCCCTGGGTGTCCCTGGGGTGCCCTGGCTATGCCCTAGGATGCCCTGGGGGTGCCCTGGCTGTCCCCTAGGTCTTTCTGGCTGTTTACTTGGTGTCCCTGGGGGTGCCCTGGAGGTCCCCTACGTGGCCCTGGGGGTGCCCTTGCTGTCCCCTAGGTGTCCCTGGGGGTGCCCTGCCTGTCCCCTAGGTGTCCCTGGGGGTGCCCTGGCTGTGCCCTCGGTGTCCCTGGTGGTGCCCTGGCTGTCCCTAGGGTGCCCTGGCTGTGCCCTAGGTGTCCTGGGGGTGCCCTGGCTGTCCCTAGGGTGCCCTGGCTGTGCTCTTGGTGTCCCTGGGGGTGCCCTGGCTGTCCCTAGGGTGCCCTGGCTTGGCCCTAGGTGTCCCTGGGGGGGCCCTGGGTGTCCCTGGGGGTGCCCAGGGTGTCCCTGGCGTACCCTGGCTGTCCCGTAGGTGTCCCTGGGGGTGTCCTGGATGTCCCTGGGGTGCCCTGGCTGTCCCCTAGGTGTCCCTGGGGGTGCCCTGGGTTTCCCTGGGGGTGCCCTGGCTGTCACGAAGGTGTCCCTGGGGGTGCCCTGGGTGTCCGTGGAGTGCCCTGGCTGTCCCCTAAATGTCCCTGGGGGTGCCCTGGCTGTCCCTGGGGGTGCACAGGGTGTCACTGGGGTTCCCTGGAGGTCCCCTAGGTGTCCCTGGGGGGGCCCTGGGTGTCCCTAGGGGTGCACAGGGTGTCAGTGGGGTTCCCTGGCTGTCCTGTACGTGTCCCTGGGGTTCCCTGGCTGTCCCCTAGGTTTCCCTGGGGTCCCTGAGTGTCCCTGGGGTGCCCTGGCTGTCCCCTAGGTGTCCCTGGGGGAGCCCTCGCTGTCCCTGGGGTGCCCTGGCTGTCCCCTAGGTGTCCCTGGGGGTCCTCTTGGTGTCCCTGGGGGTGCCCAGCGTGTCCCTTAGGTGTTCCTGGGGGTACCCTGGCTGTCCCTGGAGTTCCCTGGCTGTCCCCTTGGTGTCCCTGGTGGTGCCCTGTCTGTGCCCTCGGTGTCCCTGAGGCTGCCCTGTCTGTCCCTAGGGTGCCCTGGTTGTGCCCTAGGTGTCCCTGGGGGTGCCCATGGTGTCCCTAGGGTGCCCTGGCTATGCCCTTGGTGTCCCTGGGCGGGCCCTGGCTGTCCCCTAGGAGTCTCTGGGGGTGCCATGCCTGTCCCCTAGGTGTCCCTGGGGATGCCCTGGCTGTGCCCTCGGTGTCCCTGGGGTGCCCTGGCTGTCCCTAGGGTGCCCTGGCTGTTCTCTAGGTGTCCCTGGGGGTGCCCTGGCTGTCCCCTAGGTGTCCCTGGGGGTGCCCTGGGTGTCCCTGGGGTGCCCTGGCTGTTCCCTAGGAGGCCCAGGGGGTGCCCTGGCTGTCCGTAGGGTGCCCTGGCTGTCCCCTAGGTGTCCCTGGGGGTGCCCTGCGTGTCCCCTCGGTGTCCGTGGGGTGCCCTGGCTTTGCCCTCGGTGTCCATAGGGTGCCCTGGCTGTCCCCTAGGTGTCCCTGGGTGTGCCTTGGGTGTCCCTGGGCGTGCACAGGGTGTCCCTGGGGTTCCCTGGCTGTCCCCTAGGTGTCCCTGGGGGGGCCCTGGCTGTCCCCTAGGTGTCCCTGGGGGTGCTCTGGGTGTACCTGGGGTTATACAGGGCGTCCCTGGGGTTCCCTGGCTTTCCCCTAGGTGTCCCTGGGGGTGCCCTGCCTGTCCCTAGGGTGCCCTGGCTGTCCGCTACGTGTCCCTGGGGGTGCCCTGGCTGTCCCCTAGGTGTCCCTGTGGGTGCCCTGGCTGTCCCCTAGGTGTTCCTGGGGGTTCCCTGCGTGTCCCTGGGGTGCCCTGGCTGTCCCCCAGGTGTCCCTGGGGTGCCCTAGGTGTCCCTGGGGGTGCCCTGGCTGTCCCTAGGGTGCCCTGGCTGTCCCCTAGGTGTCCCTGGGGGTGCCCTGGGTGTCCCTAGGGTGCCCTGGCTGTCCCCAAGCTGTCCGTGGGGGTGCCCAGAGTGTCCCTGGGAGTGCCCTGGCTGTCCCCTAGGGGTCTCTGGGGGTGCCCTGGCTGTCCCCTAGGTGTCCCTGGGGGTGCCCAGGGTGTCCCTGGCGTGCCCTGGCTGTCCCGTAGGTGTCCCTGGGGGTGCCCTGGATGTCCCTGGGGGTGCACAGGGTGTCACTGGGGTTCCCTGGAGGTCCCCTAGGTGTCCCTGGGGGTGCCCTGGGTGTCCCTGGGGTGCCCTGGCTGTCCCCTAGGTGTCCCTGGGGGTGCCCTGGGTGTCCCTGGGGGTGCCCTGGCTGTCACGTAGGTGTCCCTGGGGGTGCCCTGGGTGTCCCTGGGGTTCCCTGGCTGTCCCCTAGGTGTCCCTGGGGGGGCCCTGGGTGTCCCTGGGGGTTCACAGGGTGTCAGTGGGGTTCCCTGGCTGTCCCGTACGTGTCCCTGGGGTTCCCTGGCTGTCCCCTAGGTTTCCCTGGGGGTGCCCTGAGTGTCCCTGGGCTGCCCTGGCTGTCCCCCAGGTGTCCCTGGGGTGCCCTAGGTGTCCCTGGGGATGCCCTGGCTGTCCCCTAGGTGTCCCTGGGGGTGCCCTGGCTGTCCCCTAGGTGTTCCTGGGGGTTCCCGGCGTGTCCCTGGGGTGCCCTGGCTGTCCCCTAGGTGTCCCTGGGGTGCCCGAGGTGTCCCTGGGGGTGCCCTGGCTGTCCCTAGGGTGCCCTGGCTGTCCCCTAGGTGTCCCTGGGGGTGCCCTGGCTGTCCCATAGGTGTTCCTGGGGGTTCCCTGCGTGTCCCTGGGGTGCCCTGGCTGTCCCCTAGGTGTCCCTGGGGTGCCCTAGGTGTCCCTGGGGGTGCCCTGGGTGTCCCTAGGGTGCCCTGACTGTCCCCAAGGTGTCCCTGGGGGTGCCCAGAGTGTCCCTGGGAGTGCCCTGGCTGTCCCCTAGGGGTCTCTGGGGGTGCCCTGGCTGTCCCCTAGGTGTCCCTGGGGGTGCCCTGGGTGTCCCTGGGGTGCCCTGGCTATGCTATTGGTGGCCCTGGGGGTGCCCTGGCTGTCCCCTAGGTGTCCCTGGCTGTTCCCTTGGTTTCCCTGGGGGTGCCCTGGAGGTCCCCTACGTGGCCCTGGGGGTGCCCTTGGTGTCCCCTAGGTGTCCCTGGGGGTGCCCTGCCTGTCCCCTAGGTGTCCCTGGGGGTGCCCTGGCTGTGCCCTCGGTGTCCCTGGGGGTGCCCTGGCTGTCCCTAGGGTGCCCTGTCTGTGCCCTAGGTGTACTGGGGGTGCCCTGGCTGTCCCTAGGGTGCCCTGGCTGTGCCCTTGGTGTCCCTGGGGGTGCCCTGGCTGTCCCTAGGGTGCCCTGGCTGTGCCCTAGGTGTCCCTGGGGGGGCCCTGGGTGTCCCTGGGCGTGCCCAGGGTGTCCCTGGCGTGCCCTGGCTGTCCCGTAGGTGTCCCTGGGGGTGCCCTGGATGTCCCTGGGGGTGCACAGGGTGTCACTGGGGTTCCCTGGAGGTCCCCTAGGTGTCCCTGGGGGTGCCCTGGGTGTCCCTGGGGTGCCCTGGCTGTCCCCTAGGTGTCCCTGGGGGTGCCCTGGGTGTTCCTGGAGGTGCCCTGGCTGTCACGTAGGTGTCCCTGGGGGTGCCCTGAGTGTCCCTGGGGTTCCCTGGCTGTCCCGTACGTGTCCCTGGGGTTCCCTGGCTGTCCCCTAGGTTTCCCTGGGGGTGCCCTGAGTGTCCCTGGGCTGCCCTGGCTGTCCCCGAAGTGTCCCTGGGGGAGCCCTCGCTGTCCCTGGGGTGCCCTGGCTGTCCCCTAGGTGTCCCTGGGGGTCCTCTTGGTGTCCCTGGGGGTGCCCAGCGTGTCCCTTAGGTGTTCCTGGGGGTGCCCTGGCTGTCCCTGGAGTTCCCTGGCTGTCCCCTTGGTGTCCCTGGTGGTGCCCTGACTGTGCCCTCGGTGTCCCTGAGGCTGCCCTGTCTGTCCCTAGGGTGCCCTGGTTGTGCCCTAGGTGTCCCTGGGGGTGCCCATGGTGTCCCTAGGGTGCCCTGGCTATGCCCTTGGTGTCCCTGGGGGGGCCCTGGCTGTCCCCTAGGAGTCTCTGGGGGTGCCATGCCTGTCCCCTAGGTGTCCCTGGGGGTGCCCTGGCTGTGCCCTCGGTGTCCCTGGGGGTGCCCTGGCTTTCCCTAGGGTGCCCTGGCTGTGCCCTAAGTGTCCCTGGGGGTGCCCTGGCTGTCCCTAGGGTGCCCTGGCTGTGCCCTTGGTGTCCCTGGGGGGGCCCTGGCTGTCCCCTAGGGGTCTCTGGGGGTGTCATGCCTGTCCCCTAGGTGTCCCTGGGGGTGCCCTGGCTGTCCCCTACGTGTCCCTGGGGGTGCCCTGGGTGTCCCTGGAGGTGCCCTGGCGGTCCCTGGGGTGCCATGGCTGTCCTCTACGTGTCCCTGGGGGTGCCCTGGCTGTCCCCTCCGTGTGCCTGGGGGTGCCCTGCCTTTCCCCTAGGTTTCTTTGGGGGGCCCTGGCTGTCCCCTAGGTGTCCCTGGGCGTGCCCTGCCTGTCCCTTAGGTGTCCCTGGTTGTTCCATGCCTGTCCCCTAGGTGTCCCTGGGGGTGCCCTGGGTGTGCCTGGGGTGCCCTGGCTGTCCCCTAGGTGTCCTTGGGGGTGCCCTGGGTGTCCCTGGGGGGGCCCTGGCTGTCCTCTAGGTGTCCCTGGGGGTGCCCTGCCTGTCCCTCGGGGTGCCCTGGCTGTCCCCTAGGTGTCCCTGGCTGTGCCCTAGGTGTCCCTGGGGGTGCCCAGGGTGTCCCTTAGGTGTCCCTGGGGGTGCCCTTGCTGTCTCCTAGCTGTCCCTGGGGGTGCCCTGGCTGTCCCTGGGGTGCCCTGGCTGTCCCCTAGGTGTCCCTGGGGGTGCCCTGGGTGTGCCTGGGGTGCCCTGGCTGTCCTCTAGGCGTCCCTGGGGGTGCCCTGGGTGTCCCTGGGGACGCCCTGGCTGTCCCCTAGGTGTCCCTGGGGGTGCCCTGAGTGTCCCTGGGGGGGCCCTGGCTGTGCCCTCGGTGTCCCTGGGGGTGCCCTGGCTGTCCCTAGGGTGCCCTGGCTGTGCCCTAGGTGTCCCTGGGGGTGCCCTGGCTGTCCCTAGGGTGCCCTGGCTGTGCCCTTGGTGTCCCTGGGGGTGCCCTGGCTGTCCCTAGGGTGCCCTGGCTGTGCCCTAGGTGTCCCTGGGGGTGCCCTGGCTGTCCCTAGGGTGCCCTGGCTGTCCCCTAGGTGTCCCTGGGGTGCCCTGCCTGTCCCCTCGGTGTCCCTGGGGTGCCCTGGCTGTCCCCTACGTGTCCCTGGGGGTGCCCTGGCTGTCTTTAGGGTGCCCTGGCTGTCCCCTAGGTGTCCCTGGGGGTGCCCTGGGTTTCCCTGGAGTGCCCTGGCTGTTCTCTAGTTGTCCCTGGGGGGGCCCTGGCTGTCCCCTAGGTGTCCCTGGGGGTGCCCTGCCTGTCCCCTAGGTGTCCCTGGGGGTGCCCTGGCTGTCCTCTAGGTGTCCCTGGGAGTTCCCTGGGTATCCCTAGGGATGCCCTGGCTGTCCCCTAGGTGTCCCTGGGGGTGCGCTGGGTGTCCCTGGGGGGGCCCTGGCTGTGCCCTAGGTGTCCCTGGCGTTGCCCTGGCTGTCCCTTGGGTGCCCTGGCTGTGCCCTTGGTGTCCCTGGGGGTGCTCTGGCTGTCCCTCAGGTGCCCTGGCTGTCCCCTAGGTGTACCTGGGGGTGCCCTAGCTGTCTCTGGAGTGCCCTGGCTGTCCCCTAGGTTTTCCTGGGTGTGCCCTGGCTGTCCCCTAGGTGTCCCTGGGGGTGCCCTTGGTGTCCCTGGGGGGGCCCTGGCTGTCCCCTAGGGGTCTCTGGGGGTGCCCTGCCTGTCCCCTAGGTGTCCCTGGGGGTGCCCTGGCTGTCCCCTAGGTGTCCCTGGGGGTGCCCATGGTGTCCCTGGGGGGGCCCTGGCTGTCCCCTAGGGGTCTCTGGGGGTGCCCGGCCTGTCCCCTAGGTGTCCCTGAGGGTGCCCTGGGTGTCCCTGGGGTTCCATGGCTGTACCCTAGGTGTCCCTGGGGGTGCCCTGCCTGTCCCCTAGGTGTCCCTGGGGGTGCCCTGGCTGTCCTCTAGGTGTCCCTGGGGGTGCCCTGGGTGTCCCTGGGGATGCCCTGGCTGTCCCCTAGGTGTCCCTGGCGTTGCTCTGGCTGTCCCTGGGGTGCCCTGGCTGTGCCCTTGGTGTCCCTGGGGGTGCTCTGGCTGTCCCTCGGGTGCCCTGGCTGTCCCCTAGGTGTCCCTGGGGGTGCCCTGGCTGTCCCGTCAGTGTCCCTGGGAGTGCCCTGACTGTCTTCTAGGTGTCCCTGGGGCTGCCCTGGGCGTCACCTAGGTGTCCCTGGGGGTGCCTTGGCTGTCCCTAGGGTGCCCTGGCTGTGCCCTCGGTGTCTCTGGGAGTGCCCTAGGTGTCCCTGGGGGTGACCTCGGTGTCCCTGGGGGTGCCCTGGCTGTCCCCTAGGTGTCCCTGGGAGAGCCCTGGGTGTGCCTGGGGTGCCCTGGCTGTCCCCTAGGTGTCCCTGGGGGGGCCCTGGGTGTCCCTGGGGTGCCCTGGCTGTCCCCTAGGTGGCCCTGGGGGTGCCCTGGGTGTCCCTGGGGGTGCCCTGGAGGTCCCCTAGGTGTCCCTGGGGGTGCCCTGGGTGTCGCTGGTGTGCCCTGGCTGTCCCCGAGGTGTCCCTGTGGGTGCCCAAAGTGTCCCTGGGAGTGCCCTGGCTGTCCCCTAGGGGTCTCTGGGGGTGCCCTGGCTGTTCCGTCAGTGGCCCTGGGGGTGCCCTGGCTGTCCCCTAGGTGTCCCTGGGGGTGCCCTTGGTGTCCCTGGGGGTGCCCAGGGTGTTCCTTAGGTGTCCCTGGGGGTGCCCTGGCTGTCCCTGGGGTGCTCTGGCTGTGCCCTTGGTGTCCCTGGGGGTGCCCTGGCTGTCCCTATGGTGCCCTGGCTGTGCCCTAGGGGTCCCTGGGGGTGCCCTGGCTGTCCCTAGGGTGCCCTGGCTGTCACCTAGGTGTCCCTTGGGGTGCCCTGGCTGTCCCCTAGGTGTCCCTTCGGGGTGCCCTGCCTCTCCCCTAGGTGTCCCTGGGGGTGCCCTGGCTGTCCCCTAGGTGTCCCTGGGGGTGCCCTGGGTGTCCCTGGGGGTGCCCTGGCTGTCCCCTAGGTGTCCCTGGGGGTGCCCTGGGTGTCCTTGGCGGTGCCCTCGCTGTCCCTGGGGTGCCCTGGCTGTCCCCTAGGTGGCCCTGGGGGCGCCCTGGGTGTCCCTGGGGTGCCCTGGAGGTCCCCTAGGTGTCCCTGGGGGTGCCCTGGTTGTCCCTGGGGTGCCCTGGTTGTCCCCAAGGCGTCCCTGTGGGTGCCCAAAGTGTCCCTGGGAGTGCCCTGGCTGTCCGCTAAGGGTCTCTGGGGGTTCCCTGGCTGTCCCGTCAGTGTCCCTCGGGGTGCCCTGCCTGTCCCCTAGGTGTCCCTGGGGGTCCCCTTGGTGTCCCTGGGGGTGCCCAGGGTGTTCCTTAGGTGTCCCTGGGGGTGCCCTGGCTGTCCCTGGGATGCTCTGGATGTCCCCTTGGTGTCCCTGGGGGTGCCCTGGCTGTCCCTAGGGTGCCCTGGATGTGCCCTAGGGGGCCCTGGGGGTGCCCTGGCTGTCCCTAGGGTGCCCTGGCTGTCACCTAGGTGTCCGTTGGGGTGCCCTTGCTGTCCCCTATGTGTCCCTGGGGGTTCCCTGCCTCTTCCCTCGGTGTCTCTGGGGGTGCCCTGGCTGTCTCCTTGGTGTCCCTGGGGGTGCCCTGGCTGTCCCCTAGGTGTCCCTGGGGGTGCCCTGGGTGTCCCTGGGGGTGCCCTCGCTGTCCCTGGGGTGCCCTGGCTGTCCCCTAGGTGGCCCTGGGGGTGCCCTGGGTGTCCCTGGGGGTGCCCTGGAAGTCCCCTAGGTGTCCCTGGGGGTGCCCTGGCTGTCCCTGGGGTGCCCTGGCTGTCCCCAAGGTGTCCCTGGGGGTGCCCTGCCTGTCCTCTCGGTGTCCCTGGGGGTGCCGTGGCTGTGCCCTCGGTGTCCCTGGGGGTGCCCTGGCTGTCCCTAGGGTGCCTTGGCTGTCCCCTAGGTGTCCCGGGGGGGGCCCTGGCTGTCCCCTAGGTGTCCCTGGGGGTGCACAGGGTGTCCCTGGGGTTCCCTGGCTGTCCCCTAGGTGTCCCTGGGGGGGCCCTGGTGTCCCTGCATTGCCCTGGCTGTCCCCTAGGTGTCCCTGGGGGTGCCCGGCCTGTCCCCTAGGTGTCCCTGTGGGTGCCCTGGGTGTCCCTGGAGTGCCCTGGCTGTCCCCTAAATGTCCCTGGGGGTGCCCTGGCTGTCCCCTAGGTGTCCCTGGGGGTGTCCTGCCTTCCCCTAGGTGTCCCTGGGGGTGCCCTGGCTTTCCCCTCGGTGTCCCTGGGGGTGCCCTGCCTGTCCCCTAGGTGTCCCTGGGGGTGCCCTGGCTGTCTTTAGGGTGCCCTGGCTGTCCCCAAGGTGTCCCTGGGGGTGCCCTGGCTGTCCCGTCAGTGTCCCTGGGAGTGCCCTGGCTGTCTTCTAGGTGTCCCTGGGGCTGCCCTGGGCGTCCCCTAGGTGTTCCTGGGGGTGCCCTGGCTGTCCCTAGGGTGCCCTGGCTGTGCCCTCGGTGTCTCTGGGGGTGCCCTAGGTGTCCCTGGGGGTGACCTCGGTGTCCCTGGGGGTGCCCTGGCTGTCCCCTAGGTGTCCCTGGGGAAGCCCTGGGTGTGCCTGGGGTGCCCTGGCTGTCCCCTAGGTGTCCCTGGGGGGGCCCTGGGTGTCCCTGGGGTGCCCTGGCTGTCCCCTAGGTGGCCCTGGGGGTGCCCTGGGTGTCCCTGGGGGTGCCCTGGAGGTCCCCTAGGTGTCCCTGGGGGTGCCCTGGGTGTCCCTGGTGTGCCCTGGCTGTCCCCAAGGTGTCCCTGTGGGTGCCCAAAGTGTCCCTGGGAGTGCCCTGGCTGTCCCCTAGGGGTCTCTGGGGGTGCCCTGGCTGTCCCGTCAGTGGCCCTGGGGGTGCCCTGCCTGTCCCCTAGGTGTCCCTGGGGTTCCCCTTGGTGTCCCTGGGGGTGCCCAGGGTGTTCCTTAGGTGTCCCTGGGGGTGCTCTGGATGTCCCCTGGGTGTCCCTGGGGGTGCCCTGGCTGTCCCTAGAATGCCCTGGCTGTGCCCTAGGGGTCCCTGGGGGTGCCCTGGCTGTCCCTAGGGTGCCCTGGCTGTCACCTAGGTGTCCCTTGGGGTGCCCTGGCTGTCCCCTAGGTGTCCCTGGGGGTGCCCTGCCTCTCCCCTAGGTGTCCCTGGGGGTGCCCTGGCTGTCCCCTAGGTGTCCCTGGGGTGCCCTGGGTGTCCCTGGGGGTGCCCTGGCTGTCCCCAAGGTGTCCCTGGGGGTGCCCTGGGTGTCCCTGGGGGTGCCCTGGAGGTCCCCTAGGTGTCCCTGGGGGTGCCCTGCCTGTCCCTGGGGTGCCCTGGCTGTCCCCAAGGTGTCCCTGTGGGTGCCCAAAGTGTCCCTGGGAGTGCCCTGGCTGTCCCCTAGGTGTCCCTGGGGGTCCCCTTGGTGTCCCTGGGGGTGCCCAGGGTGTTCCTTAGGTGTCCCTGGGGGTGCCCTGGCTGTCCCTGGGGTGCTCTGGATGTCCCCTTGGTGTCCCTGGGGGTGCCCTGGCTGTCACTAGGGTGCCCTGGATGTGCCCTAGGGGTCCCTGGGGGTGCACTGGCTGTCCCTAGGGTGCCCTGGCTGTCACCTACGTGTCCGTTGGGGTGCCCTTGCTGTCCCCTAGGTGTCCCTGGGGGTTCCCTGCCTCTTCCCTCGGTGTCCCTGGGGGTGCCCTGGCTGTCTCCTAGGTGTCCCTGGGGGTGCCCTGGCTGTCCCCTAGGTGTCCCTGGGGCTGCCCTGGGCGTCACCTAGGTGTCCCTGGAGGTGCCTTGGCTGTCCCTAGGGTGCCCTGGCTGTGCCCTCGGTGTCTCTGGGAGTGCCCTAGGTGTCCCTGGGGGTGACCTCGGTGTCCCTGGGGGTGCCCTGGCTGTCCCCTAGGTGTCCTTGGGGGAGCCCTGGGTGTGCCTGGGGTGCCCTGGCTGTCCCCTAGGTGTCCCTGGGGGGGCCCTGGGTGTCCCTGGGGTGCCCTGGCTGTCCCCTAGGTGGCCCTGGGGGTGCCCTGGGTGTCCCTGGGGGTGCCCTGGAGGTCCCCTAGGTGTCCCTGGGGGTGCCCTGGGTGTCCCTGGTGTGCCCTGGCTGTCCCCGAGGTGTCCCTGTGGGTGCCCAAAGTGTCCCTGGGAGTGCCCTGGCTGTCTCCTAGGGGTCTCTGGGGGTGCCCTGGCTGTTCCGTCAGTGGCCCTTGGGGTGCCCTGGCTGTCCCCTAGGTGTCCCTGGGGGTGCCCTTGGTGTCCCTGGGGGTGCCCAGGGTGTTCCTTAGGTGTCCCTGGGGGTGCCCTGGCTGTCCCTGGGGTGCTCTGGCTGTGCCCTTGGTGTCCCTGGGGGTGCCCTGGCTGTCCCTAGGGTGCCCTGGCTGTGCCCTAGGGGTCCCTGGGGGTGCCCTGGCTGTCCCTAGGGTGCCCTGGCTGTCACCTAGGTGTCCCTTGGGGTGCCCTGGCTGTCCCCTAGGTGTCCCTTCGGGGTGCCCTGCCTCTCCCCTAGGTGTCCCTGGGGGTGCGCTGGCTGTCCCCTAGGTGTCCCGGGGGGTGCCCTGGGTGTCCCTGGGGGTGCCCTGGCTGTCCCCTAGGTGTCCCTGGGGGTGCCCTGGGTGTCCCTGGGGGTGCCCTCGCTGTCCCTGGGGTGCCCTGGCTGTCCCCTAGGTGGCCCTGGGGGTTCCCTGGGTGTCCCTGGGGTGCCCTGGAGGTTCCCTAGGTGTCCCTGGGGGTGCCCTGACTGTCCCTGGGGTGCCCTGGTTGTCCCCAAGGCGTCCCTGTGGGTGCCCAAAGTGTCCCTGGGAGTGCCCTGGCTGTCCGCTAAGGGTCTCTGGGGGTTCCCTGGCTGTCCCGTCAGTGTCCCTGGGGGTGCCCTGCCTGTCCCCTAGGTGTCCCTGGGGGTCCCCTTGGTGTCCCTGGGGGTGCCCAGGGTGTTCCTTAGGTGTCCCTGGGGGTGCCCTGGCTGTCCCTGGGATGCTCTGGATGTCCCCTTGGTGTCCCTGGGGGTGCCCTGGCTGTCCCTAGGGTGCCCTGGATGTGCCCTAAAGGGCCCTGGGGGTGCCCTGGCTGTCCCTAGGGTGCCCTGGCTGTCACCTAGGTGTCCGTTGGGGTGCCCTTGCTGTCCCCTATGTGTCCCTGGGGGTTCCCTGCCTCTTCCCTCGGTGTCCCTGGGAGTGCCCTGGCTGTCTCCTAGGTGTCCCTGGGGGTGCCCTGGCTGTCCCCTAGGTGTCCCTGGGGGTGCCCTGGGTGTCCCTGGGGGTGCCCACGCTGTCCCTGGGGTGCCCTGGCTGTCCCCTAGGTGGCCCTGGGGGTGCCCTGGCTGTCCCTGGGGTGCCCTGGCTGTCCCCATGGTGTCCCTGGGGGTGCCCTGCCTGTCCTCTCGGTGTCCCTGGGGGTGCCCTGGCTGTGCCCTCGGTGTCCCTGGGGGTGCCCTGGCTGTGCCCTCGGTGTCCCCGGGGGGGCCCTGGCTGTCCCCTAGGTGTCCCTGGGGGTGCACAGGGTGTCCCTGGGGTTCCCTGGCTGTCCCCTAGGTGTCCCTGGGGGGGCCCTGGTGTCCCTGCATTGCCCTGGCTGTCCCCTAGGTGTCCCTGGGGGTGCCCGGCCTGTCCCCTAGGTGTCCCTGGGGGTGCCCTGGGTGTCCCTGGAGTGCCCTGGCTGTCCCCTAAATGTCCCTGGGGGTGCCCTGGCTGTCCCCTAGGTGTCCCTGGGGGTGTCCTGCCTTCCCCTAGGTGTCCCTGGGGGTGCCCTGGCTTTCCCCTCGGTGTCCCTGGGGGTGCCCTGCCTGTCCCCTAGGTGTCCCTGGGGGTGCCCTGGCTGTCTTTAGGGTGCCCTGGCTGTCCCCTAGGTGTCCCTGGGGGTGCCCTGGCTGTCTCTGGAGTGCCCTGGCTGTCTCCTAGGTGTCCCTGGGGGTGCCCTGGCTGTCCCGTCAGTGTCCCTGGGAGTGCCCTGTCTGTCTTCTAGGTGTCCCTGGGGCTGCCCTGGGCGTCCCCTAGGTGTCCCTGGGGGTGCCCTGGCTGTCCCTAGGGTGCCCTGGCTGTGCCCTCGGTGTCTCTGGGGGTGCCCTAGGTGTCCCTGGGGGTGACCTCGGTGTCCCTGGGGGTGCCCTGGCTGTCCCCTAGGTGTCCCTGGGGAAGCCCTGGGTGTGCCTGGGGTGCCCTGGCTGTCGCCTAGGTGTCCCTGGGGGGGCCCTGGGTGTCCCTGGGGTGCCCTGGCTGTCCCCTAGGTGGCCCTGGGGGTGCCCTGGGTGTCCCTGGGGGTGCCCTGGAGGTCCCCTAGGTGTCCCTGGGGGTGCCCTGGGTGTCCCTGGTGTGCCCTGGCTGTCCCCAAGGTGTCCCTGTGGGTGCCCAAAGTGTCCCTGGGAGTGCCCTGGCTGTCCCCTAGGGGTCTCTGGGGGTGCCCTGGCTGTCCCGTCAGTGGCCCTGGGGGTGCCCTGCCTGTCCCCTAGGTGTCCCTGGGGTTCCCCTTGGTGTCCCTGGGGGTGCCCAGGGTGTTCCTTAGGTGTCCCTGGGGGTGCCCTGGCTGTCCCTGGGGTGCTCTGGATGTCCCCTTGGTGTCCCTGGGGGTGCCCTGGCTGTCCCTAGAATGCCCTGGCTGTGCCCTAGGGGTCCCTGGGGGTGCCCTGGCTGTCCCTAGGGTGCCCTGGCTTTCACCTAGGTGTCCCTTGGGGTGCCCTGGCTGTCCCCTAGGTGTCCCTGGGGGTGCCCTGCCTCTCCCCTAGGTGTCCCTGGGGGTGCCCTGGCTGTCCCCTAGGTGTCCCTGGGGGTGCCCTGGGTGTCCCTGGGGGTGCCCTGGCTGTCCCCTAGGTGTCCCTGGGGGTGCCCTGGGTGTCCCTGGGGGTGCCCTGGAGGTCCCCTAGGTGTCCCTGGGGGTGCCCTGGCTGTCCCTGGGGTGCCCTGGCTGTCCCCAAGGTGTCCCTGTGGGTGCCCAAAGTGTCCCTGGGAGTGCCCTGGCTGTCCGCTAGGGGTCTCTGGGGGTGCCCTGGCTGTCCCGTCAGTGTCCCTGGGGGTGCCCTGCCTGTCCCCTAGGTGTCCCTGGGGGTCCCCTTGGTGTCCCTGGGGGTGCCCAGGGTGTTCCTTAGGTGTCCCTGGGGGTGCCCTGGCTGTCCCTGGGGTGCTCTGGATGTCCCCTTGGTGTCCCTGGGGGTGCCCTGGCTGTCACTAGGGTGCCCTGGATGTCCCCTAGGGGTCCCTGGGGGTGTCCTGGCTGTCCCTAGGGTGCCCTGGCTGTCACCTACGTGTCCGTTGGGGTGCCCTTGCTGTCCCCTAGGTGTCCCTGGGGGTTCCCTGCCTCTTCCCTCGGTGTCCCTGGGGGTGCCCTGGCTGTCTCCTAGGTGTCCCTGGGGGTGCCCTGGCTGTCCCCTAGGTGTCCCTGGGGGTGCCCTGGGTGTCCCTGGGGGTGCCCTCGCTGTCCCTGGGGGTGCCCTGGCTGTCCCCTAGGTGGCCCTTGGGGTGCCTTGGGTGTCCCTGGGGGTGCCCTGGAGGTCCCCTAGGTGTCCCTGGGGGTGCCCTGGCTGTCCCTGGGGGTGCCTTGGATGTCCCCAAGGTGTCCCTGGGGGTGCCCTGCCTGTCCTCTCGGTGTCCCTGGGGGTGCCCTGGCTGTGCCCTCAGTGTCCCTGGGGGTGCCCTGGCTGTCCCTAGGGTGGCTTGGCTGTCCCCTAGGTGTCCCTGGGGGGGCCCTGGCTGTCCCCTAGGTGTCCCTGGGGGTGCACAGGGTGTCCCTGGGGTTCCCTGGCTGTCCCCTAGGTGTCCCTGGGGGGGCCCTGGTGTCCCTGCGTTGCCCTGGCTGTCCCCTAGGTGTCCTTGCCTCGCTCGTATCCTCGACTCCGCTTCCGGCGCCATGGTGACTCCCCTCCCAGTCTGGACCATTGTGGCCTCACCCCCTCCCCTGGGGCCATCCGACCCATCCCAGTATAGACCAGTAAGGCACCGAGTGGCCACCATGGACCCCCACACGCCTGCCAGTTCATCCCAGTTCATCCCAGTCCACTCTTTGTCCATCCCAGGTTTCTCTGGTCACCCTCCCAGTGCTCTCAGTCCATCCCAGTCCCGCAGGTGTTGGTGCTTGGGGCTTGATGAGCTGGTGCCTGTCCGCAACGTGGAGCGGCTCAAACGGGACCTCAGGGTGAGGGGGGCGCGGATTTGGGGGGATCCTGGGGGTCCTGAGTTGTCGTGGAGGGGGTTTTTGGGTTGTGGGGGGTCTGGGGGGCGTCCTGGGGGCTGCTTTGGGTGCTTTGGGGGGTATTCGGGAGGTTTGGGCGGCCCATTTGAGGCATCAAAGAACCTGAGGAGGGTTTTGATAGCTCCTGGAGGTGGAGGGGGCCGTGGGGGTGAGCTGGCTGTCCCAGGGGGTTCCTGGCTGTCCCTCGATGTCCCTGGTGTGCCCTGCCTGTCACTTAGGTGTCCCTCGGGGTGCCCTGGCTGTCCCTAGGGTGCCCTGGCTGTCCCCTAGGTGTCCCTGGGGTGCCCTGACTGTCCCTAGGTGTCCCTGGGGGTACCCTGGCTGTCCCTGGAGGTGCCCTGCCTGTCCCCTAGGTGTCCCTGGGGGTGTCCTGCCTTGCCCTAGGTGTCCCTGGGGGTGCCCTAGCTGTCCCCTCCGTGTCCCTGGGGGTGCCCTGGGTGTCCCTGGGGTGCCCTGGCTGACCCCAAGGTGTCCTTGGGGTGCCCAGAGTGTCCCTAGGAGGTCCCTGGCTGTCCCCTAGGGGTCTCTGGGGGTGCCCTGGCTGTCCCTAGGGTGCCCTGGCTGTGCCCTCGGTGTCTCTGGGGGTGCCCTGGCTGTCCCTAGGGTGCCATGGCTGTCCCTAGGGTGCCCTGGCTGTCCCCTCGGTGTCCCTGTTGGGTGCCCTGGGTGTCCCTGGGGTGCCCTGGCTGTCCCCTAGGTGTCCCTGGGAGTGCCCTGGCTGTCTCTGGAGTGCCCTGGCTGTCCCCTAGGTGTCCCTGGGGGTGCCCTGGCTGTCCCGTCAGTGTCCCTGGGAGTGCCCTGGCTGTCTTCTAGGTGTCCCTGGGGGTGCCCTGGGTGTCCCCTAGGTGTCCCTGGGGTTCCCTGGCTGTCCCTAGGGTGCCCTGGCTGTGCCCTCGGTGTCTCTGGGGGTGCCCTAGGTGTCCCTGGGGGTGACCTCGGTGTCCCTGGGGGTGCCCTGGCTTTCCCATAAGTGTCCCTGGGGGAGCCCTGGGTGTGCCTGAGGTGCCCTGGCTGTCCCCTAGGTGTCCCTGGGGGGGCCCTGGGTGTCCCTTGGGTCCCCTGGCTGTCCCCTAGGTGACCCTGGGCGTGCCCTGGGTGTCCCTGGAGGTGCCCAGGGTGTTCCTTAGGTGTCCCTGGGGGTGCCCTGGCTGTCCCTGGGGTGCCCTGGCTGTCCCCTAGGTGTCCCTGGGGGTGCCCTGCCTCTCCCCTAGGTGTCCCTGGGGGTGCCCTGGCTGTCCACTAGGTGTCCCTGGGGGTGCCCTGGGTGTCCCTGGGGGTGCCCTGGCTGTCCCCTAGGTGTCCCTGGGGTGCCCTGGGTGTCCCTGGGGGTGCCCTCGCTGTCCCTGGGGTGCCCTGGCTGTCCCCTAGGTGGCCCTGGGTGTGCCCTGGGTGTCCCTGGGGGTGCCCTGGAGGTCCCCTAGGTGTCCCTGGGGGTGCCCTGGCTGTCCCTGGGGTGCCCTGGCTGTCTCCAAGGTGTCCCTGTGGGTGCCCAAAGTGTCCCTGGGAGTGCCCTGGCTGTCCCCTAGGGGTCTCTGGGGGTGCCCTGGCTGTCACGTCAGTGTCCCTGGGGGTCCCCTTGGTGTCCCTGGGGATACCCTGGCTGTCCCTGGGGTGCTCTGGATGTCCCCTTGGTGTCCCTGGGGGTGCCCTGGCTGTCCCTAGGGTGCCCTGGCTGTCGCCTAGGTGTCCCTTGGGGTGCCCTGGCTGTCCCCTAGGTGTCCCTGGGGGTTCCCTGCCTCTTCCCTCGGTGTCCCTGGGGGTGCCCTGGCTGTCTCCTAGGTGTCCCTGGGGGTGCCCTGGCTGTCCCCTAGGTGTCCCTGGGGGTGCCCTGGGTGTCCCTGGGGGTGCCCTCGCTGTCCCTGGGGTTCCCTGGCTGTCCCCTGGGTGTCCCTGGGGGTGCCCTGGGTGTCCCTGGGGGTGCCCTGGAGGTCCCCTAGGTGTCCCTGGGGGTGCCCTGGCAGTCCCTGGGGTGCCCTGGCTGTCCCCTAGGTGTCCCTGGGGGTGCCCTGCCTGTCCTCTCGGTGTCCCTGGGGGTGCCCTGGCTGTGCCCTCGGTGTCCCTGGGGGTGCCCTGGCTGTCCCTAGGGTGCCTTGGCTGCCCCCTAGGTGTCCCGGGGGGGGCCCTGGCTGTCCCCTAGGTGTCCCTGGGGCTGCACAGGGTGTCCCTGGGGTTCCCTGGCTGTTCCCTAGGTGTCCCTGGGGGGGCCCTGGTGTCCCTGCGTTGCCCTGACTGTCCCCTAGGTGTCCCTGGGGGTGCCCGGCCTGTCCCCTAGGTGTCCCTGGGGGTGCCCTGGGCGTCCCTGGAGTGCCCTGGCTGTCCCCTAAATGTCCCTGGGGGTGCCCTGGCTGTCGCCTAGGTGTCCCTGGGTGTGCCCTGGCTGTCCCCTAGGTGTCCCTGGGGGTGCCCTTGGTGTCCCTGGGGGTGCCCTGGCTGTCCCCTAGGTGTCCCTGGGGGTGCCCTGGGTGTCCCTGGGGGTGCCCTCGCTGTCCCTGGGGTTCCCTGGCTGTCCCCTGGGTGGCCCTGGGGGTGCCCTGGGTGTCCCTGGGGGTGCCCTGGAGGTCCCCTAGGTGTCCCTGGGGGTGCCCTGGCTGTCCCTGGGGTGCCCTGGCTGTCCCCAAGGTGTCCCTGGGGGTGCCCTGCCTGTCCTCTCGGTGTCCCTGGGGGTGCCCTGGCTGTGCCCTCGGTGTCCCTGGGGGTGCCCTGGCTGTCCCTAGGGTGCCTTGGCTGTCCCCTAGGTGTCCCAAGGGGGGCCCTGGCTGTCCCCTAGGTGTCTCTGGGGGTGCACAGGGTGTCCCTGGGGTTCCCTGGCTGTCCCCTAGGTGTCCCTGGGGGGGCCCTGGTGTCCCTGCATTGCCCTGGCTGTCCCCTAGGTGTCCCTGGGGGTGCCCGGCCTGTCCCCTAGGTGTCCCTGGGGGTGCCCTGGGTGTCCCTGGAGTGCCCTGGCTGTCCCCTAAATGTCCCTGGGGGTGCCCTGGCTGTCCCCTAGGTGTCCCTGGGGGTGTCCTGCCTTCCCCTAGGTGTCCCTGGGGGTGCCCTGGCTTTCCCCTCGGTGTCCCTGGGGGTGCCCTGCCTGTCCCCTAGGTGTCCCTGGGGGTGCCCTTGGTTTCCCTGGAGTGCCCTGGCTGTCCCCTAGTTGTCCCTGGGGGGGCCCTGGCTGTCCCCTAGGTGTCCCTGGGGGGGCCCTGCCTGTCCCCTAGGTGTCCCTGGGGGTGCCCTGGCTGTCCTCTAGGTGTCCCTGGGAGTGCCCTGGGTATCCCTGGGGATGCCCTGGCTGTCCCCTAGGTGTCCCTGGGGGTGCGCTGGGTGTCCCTGGGGGGGCCCTGGCTGTGCCCTAGGTGTCCCTGGGGGTGCCCTGGCTGTCCCTAGTGTGCCCTGGCTGTGCCCTTGGTGTCCCTGGGGGTGCTCTGGCTGTCCCTCGGGTGCCCTGGCTGTCCCCTAGGTGTCCCTGGGGGTGCCCTGGCTGTCTCTGGAGTGCCCTGGCTATCCCCTAGGTGTCCCTGGGTGTGCCCTGGCTGTCCCCTAGGTGTCCCTGGGGGTGCCCTTGGTGTCCCTGGGGGGGCCCTGGCTGTCCCCTAGGGGTCTCTGGGGGTGCCCTGGCTGTCCCCTAGGTGTCCCTGGGGGTGCCCTGGCTGTCCCCTAGGTGTCCCTGGGGGTGCGCTGGGTGTCCCTGGGGGGGCCCTGGCTGTGCCCTAGGTGTCCCTGGGGGTGCCCTGGCTGTCCCTAGTGTGCCCTGGCTGTGCCCTTGGTGTCCCTGGGGGTGCTCTGGCTGTCCCTCGGGTGCCCTGGCTGTCCCCTAGGTGTCACTGGGGGTGCCCTGGCTGTCCCTGGAGTGCCCTGGCTGTCCCCTACGTGTCCCTGGGTGTGCCCTGGCTGTCCCCTAGGTGTCCCTGGGGGTGCCCTTGGTGTCCCTGGGGGGGCCCTGGCTGTCCCCTAGGGGTCTCTGGGGGTGCCCTGCCTGTCCCCTAGGTGTCCCTGGGGGTGCCCTGGCTGTCTCCTAGGTGTCCCTGGGGGTGCCCATGGTGTCCCTGGGGGGGCCCTGGCTGTCCCCTAGGTGTCCCTGGGGGTGCCCTGGGTGTCCCTGGTGTGCCCTGGCTGTCCCCAAGGTGTCCCTGTGGGTGCCCAAAGTGTCCCTGGGAGTGCCCTGGCTGTCCCCTAGGGGTCTCTGGGGGTGCCCTGGCTGTCCCGTCAGTGGCCCTGGGGGTGCCCTGCCTGTCCCCTAGGTGTCCCTGGGGTTCCCCTTGGTGTCCCTGGGGGTGCCCAGGGTGTTCCTTAGGTGTCCCTGGGGGTGCCCTGGCTGTCCCTGGGGTGCTCTGGATGTCCCCTTGGTGTCCCTGGGGGTGCCCTGGCTGTCCCTAGAATGCCCTGGCTGTGCCCTAGGGGTCCCTGGGGGTGCCCTGGCTGTCCCTAGGGTGCCCTGGCTTTCACCTAGGTGTCCCTTGGGGTGCCCTAGCTGTCCCCTAGGTGTCCCTGGGGGTGCCCTGCCTCCCCCCTATGTGTCCCTGGGGGTGCCCTGGCTGTCCCCTAGGTGTCCCTGGGGGTGCCCTGGGTGTCCCTGGGGGTGCCCTGGCTGTCCCCTAGGTGTCCCTGGGGGTGCCCTGGGTGTCCCTGGGGGTGCCCTGGAGGTCCCCTAGGTGTCCCTGGGGGTGCCCTGGCTGTCCCTGGGGTGCCCTGGCTGTCCCCAAGGTGTCCCTGTGGGTGCCCAAAGTGTCTCTGGGAGTGCCCTGGCTGTCCGCTAGGGGTCTCTGGGGGTGCCCTGGCTGTCCCGTCAGTGTCCCTGGGGGTGCCCTGCCTGTCCCCTAGGTGTCCCTGGGGGTCCCCTTGGTGTCCCTGGGGGTGCCCAGGGTGTTCCTTAGGTGTCCCTGGGGGTGCCCTGGCTGTCCCTGGGGTGCTCTGGATGTCCCCTTGGTGTCCCTGGGGGTGCCCTGGCTGTCCCTAGGGTGCCCTGGATGTGCCCTAGGGGTCCCTGGGGGTGCCCTGGCTGTCCCTAGGGTGCCCTGGCTGTCACCTAGGTGTCCGTTGGGGTGCCCTTGCTGTCCCCTAGGTGTCCCTGGGGGTTCCCTGCCTCTTCCCTCGGTGTCCCTGGGGGTGCCCTGGCTGTCTCCTAGGTGTCCCTGGGGGTGCCCTGGCTGTCCCCTAGGTGTCCCTGGGGGTGCCCTGGGTGTCCCTGGGGGGGCCCTGGCTGTCCCCTAGGGGTCTTTGGGGTGCCCTGCCTGTCCCCTAGGTGTCCCTGGGGGTGCCCTGGCTGTCCCCTAGGTGTCCCTGGGGGTGCCCTGCGTGTCCCTGTGGTGCCCTGGCTGTCCCCTAGGTGTCCCTGGGTGTGCCCTATCTGTCCCGTCAGTGTCCCTGGGGGTGACCTGCCTGGCCCCTAGGTATCGTTGGGGGTGCCCTGGGCGTCCCTGGCGGTGCCCTGCCTGTCCCCTAGGTGTCCCTGGGGGTGCCCTGGGTGTCCCTGGGGTTACCCTGGCTGTCCCCTTCGTGTCCCTGGGGGTGCCCAGAGTGTCCCTGTTGGTGCCCTGGTTGTCCCCTAGGGGTCTCTGGGGGTGCCCTGGCTGTCCCGTCAGTGTCCCTGGGGGTGCCCTGCCTGTCCCCTTGGTGTCCCTGGGGGTGCCCGGCCTGTCCCCTAGGTGTCCCTGGGGGTGCCCTGGGTGTCCCTGGAGTGCCCTGGCTGTCCCCTAAATGTCCCTGGTGGTGCCCTGGCTGTCCCCTAGGTGTCCCTGGGGGTGTCCTGCCTTCCCCTAGGTGTCCCTGGGGGTGCCCTGGCTTTCCCCTCGGTGTCCCTGGGGGTGCCCTGCCTGTCCCCTAGGTGTCCCTGGGGTTGCCCTGGCTGTCTTTAGGGTGCCCTGGCTGTCCCCTAGGTGTCCCTGGGGGTGCCCTGGGTTTCCCTGGAGTGCCCTGGCTGTCCCCTAGTTGTCCCTGGGGGGGCCCTGGCTGTCCCCTAGGTGTCCCTGGGGGTGCCCTGCCTGTCCCCTAGGTGTCCCTGGCGGTGCCCTGCCTGTCCTCTAGGTGTCCCTGGGAGTGCCCTGGGTATCCCTGGGGATGCCCTGGCTGTCCCCTAGGTGTCCCTGGGGGTGCGCTGGGTGTCCCTGGTGGGGCCCTGGCTGTGCCCTTGGTGTCCCTTGGGGTGCTCTGGCTGTCCCTCGGGTGCCCTGGCTGTCCCCTAGGCGTCCCTGGGGGTGCCCTGGCTGTCTCGGGAGTGCCCTGGCTGTCCCCTAGGTGTCCCTGGGTGTGCCCTGGCTGTCCCCTAGGTGTCCCTGGGGGTGCCCTTGGTGTCCCTGGGGGGGCCCTGGCTGTCCCCTAGGGGTCTCTGGGGGTGCCCTACCTGTCCCCTAGGTGTCCCAGGGGGTGCCCTGGCTGTCCCCTAGGTGTCCCTGGGGGTGCCCATGGTGTCCCTGGGGGGGCCCTGGCTGTCCCCTAGGGGTCTCTGGGGGTGCCCGGCCTGTCCCCTAGGTGTCCCTGAGGGTGCCCTGGGTGTCCCTCGGGTGCCCTGGCTTTGCCCTAGGTGTCCCTGGGGGTGCCCCGCCTGTCCCCTAGGTGTCCCTGGGGTGCCCTGGCTGTCCCCTTCGTGTCCCTTGGGGTGCCCTGGGTGTCCCTGGGGGTGCCCTGGCGGTCCCTAGGGTGCCCTGGCTGTCCCCTAGGTGTCCCTGGGGGTGCCCTGGATGTCCCTGAGGTGCCCTGGCTGTCTTCAAGGTGTCCCTGTGGGTGCCCAGAGTGGCCCTGGGAGTGCCCTGGCTGTCCCCTAGGGGTCTCTGTGGGTGCCCTGGCTGTCCCGTCAGTGTCCCTGGGAGTGCCCTGCCTGTCCCCTAGGTGTCCCTGGGGGTGCTCGGCCTGTCCCCTAGGTGTCCCTGGGGGTGCCCTGGGTGTCCCTGGAGTGCCCTGGCTGTCCCCTAAATGTCCCTGGGTGTGCCCTGGCTGTCCCCTAGGTGTCCCTGGGGGTGCCCTGGCTTTCCCCTCGGTGTCCCTGGGGGTGCCCTGCCTGTGCCCTAGGTGTCCCTGGGGGTGCCCTAGCTGTCCCCTAGGTGTCCCTGGGGGTGCCCTGGGTGTCCCTGGAGTGCCCTGGCTGTCCCCTAGTTGTCCCTGGGGGGGCCCTGGCTGTCCCCTAGGTGTCCCTGGGGGTGCCCTGCCTGTCCCCTAGGTGTCCCTGGGGGTGCCCTGGCTGTCCTCTAGGTGTCCCTGGGGGTGCCCTGGGCGTCCCTGGGGATGCCCTGGCTGTCCCCTAGGTGTCCCTGGGGAAGCCCTGGGTGTGCCTGGGGTGCCCTGGCTGTCCCCTAGGTGTCCCTGGGGGGGCCCTGGGTGTCCCTGGGGTGCCCTGGCTGTCCCCTAGGTGGCCCTGGGGGTGCCCTGGGTGTCCCTGGGGGTGCCCTGGAGGTCCCCTAGGTGTCCCTGGGGGTGCCCTGGGTGTCCCTGGTGTGCCCTGGCTGTCCCCAAGGTGTCCCTGTGGGTGCCCAAAGTGTCCCTGGGAGTGCCCTGGCTGTCCCCTAGGGGTCTCTGGGGGTGCCCTGGCTGTCCCGTCAGTGGCCCTGGGGGTGCCCTGCCTGTCCCCTAGGTGTCCCTGGGGTTCCCCTTGGTGTCCCTGGGGGTGCCCAGGGTGTTCCTTAGGTGTCCCTGGGGGTGCCCTGGCTGTCCCTGGGGTGCTCTGGATGTCCCCTTGGTGTCCCTGGGGGTGCCCTGGCTGTCCCTAGAATGCCCTGGCTGTGCCCTAGGGGTCCCTGGAGGTGCCCTGGCTGTCCCTAGGGTGCCCTGGCTGTCACCTAGGTGTCCCTTGGGGTGCCCTGGCTGTCCCCTAGGTGTCCCTGGGGGTGCCCTGCCTCTCCCCTAGGTGTCCCTGGGGGTGCCCTGGCTGTCCCCTAGGTGTCCCTGGGGGTGCCCTGGGTGTCCCTGGGGGTGCCCTGGCTGTCCCTTAGGTGTCCCTGGGGGTGCCCTGGGTGTCCCTGGGGGTGCCCTGGAGGACCCCTAGGTGTCCCTGGGGGTGCCCTGGCTGTCCCTGGGGTGCCCTGGCTGTCCCCTAGGTGGCCCTGTGGGTGCCCAAAGTGTCCCTGGGAGTGCCCTGGCTGTCACCTAGGTGTCCCTGGGGAAGCCCTGGGTGTGCCTGGGGTGCCCTGGCTGTCCCCTAGGTGTCCCTGGGGGGGCTCTGGGTGTCCCTGGGGTGTCCTGGCTGTCCCCTAGGTGGCCCTGGGGGTGGCCTGGGTGTCCCTGGGGGTGCCCTGGAGGTCCCCTAGGTGTCCCTGGGGGTGCCCTGGGTGTCCCTGGTGTGCCCTGGCTGTCCCCAAGGTGTCCCTGTGGGTGCCCAAAGTGTCCCTGGGAGTGCCCTGGCTGTCCCCTAGGGGTCTCTGGGGGTGCCCTGGCTGTCCCGTCAGTGGCCCTGGGGGTGCCCTGCCTGTCCCCTAGGTGTCCCTGGGGTTCCCCTTGGTGTCCCTGGGGGTGCCCAGGGTGTTCCTTAGGTGTCCCTGGGGGTGCCCTGGCTGTCCCTGGGGTGCTCTGGATGTCCCCTTGGTGTCCCTGGGGGTGCCCTGGCTGTCCCTAGAATGCCCTGGCTGTGCCCTAGGGGTCCCTGGGGGTGCCCTGGCTGTCCCTAGGGTGCCCTGGCTGTCACCTAGGTGTCCCTTGGGGTGCCCTGGCTGTCCCCTAGGTGTCCCTGGGGGTGCCCTGCCTCTCCCCTAGGTGTCCCTGGGGGTGCCCTGGCTGTCCCCTAGGTGTCCCTGGGGGTGCCCTGGGTGTCCCTGGGGGTGCCCTGGCTGTCCCCTAGGTGTCCCTGGGGGTGCCCTGAGTGTCCCTGGGGGTGCCCTGGAGGTCCCCTAGGTGTCCCTGGGGGTGCCCTGGCTGTCCCTGGGGTGCCCTGGCTGTCCCCAAGGTGTCCCTGTGGGTGCCCAAAGTGTCTCTGGGAGTGCCCTGGCTGTCCGCTAGGGGTCTCTGGGGGTGCCCTGGCTGTCCCGTCAGTGTCCCTGGGGGTGCCCTGCCTGTCCCCTAGGTGTCCCTGGGGGTGCTCGGCCTGTCCCCTAGGTGTCCCTGGGGGTGCCCTGGGTGTCCCTGGAGTGCCCTGGCTGTCCCCTAAATGTCCCTGGGGGTGCCCTGGCTGTCCCCTAGGTGTCCCTGGGGGTGCCCTGGCTTTCCCCTCGGTGTCCCTGGGGGTGCCCTGCCTGTGCCCTAGGTGTCCCTGGGGGTGCCCTAGCTGTCCGCTAGGTGTCCCTGGGGGTGCCCTGGGTGTCCCTGGAGTGCCCTGGCTGTCCCCTAGTTGTCCCTGGGGGGGCCCTGGCTGTCCCCTAGGTGTCCCTGGGGGTGCCCTGCCTGTCCCCTAGGTGTCCCTGGGGGTGCCCTGGCTGTCCTCTAGGTGTCCCTGGGGGTGCCCTGGGCGTCCCTGGGGATGCCCTGGCTGTCCCCTAGGTGTCCCTGGGGAAGCCCTGGGTGTGCCTGGGGTGCCCTGGCTGTCCCCTAGGTGTCCCTGGGGGGGCCCTGGGTGTCCCTGGGGTGCCCTGGCTGTCCCCTAGGTGGCCCTGGGGGTGCCCTGGGTGTCCCTGGGGGTGCCCTGGAGGTCCCCTAGGTGTCCCTGGGGGTGCCCTGGGTGTCCCTGGTGTGCCCTGGCTGTCCCCAAGGTGTCCCTGTGGGTGCCCAAAGTGTCCCTGGGAGTGCCCTGGCTGTCCCCTAGGGGTCTCTGGGGGTGCCCTGGCTGTCCCGTCAGTGGCCCTGGGGGTGCCCTGCCTGTCCCCTAGGTGTCCCTGGGGTTCCCCTTGGTGTCCCTGGGGGTGCCCAGGGTGTTCCTTAGGTGTCCCTGGGGGTGCCCTGGCTGTCCCTGGGGTGCTCTGGATGTCCCCTTGGTGTCCCTGGGGGTGCCCTGGCTGTCCCTAGAATGCCCTGGCTGTGCCCTAGGGGTCCCTGGAGGTGCCCTGGCTGTCCCTAGGGTGCCCTGGCTGTCACCTAGGTGTCCCTTGGGGTGCCCTGGCTGTCCCCTAGGTGTCCCTGGGGGTGCCCTGCCTCTCCCCTAGGTGTCCCTGGGGGTGCCCTGGCTGTCCCCTAGGTGTCCCTGGGGGTGCCCTGGGTGTCCCTGGGGGTGCCCTGGCTGTCCCTTAGGTGTCCCTGGGGGTGCCCTGGGTGTCCCTGGGGGTGCCCTGGAGGACCCCTAGGTGTCCCTGGGGGTGCCCTGGCTGTCCCTGGGGTGCCCTGGCTGTCCCCTAGGTGGCCCTGTGGGTGCCCAAAGTGTCCCTGGGAGTGCCCTGGCTGTCACCTAGGTGTCCCTGGGGAAGCCCTGGGTGTGCCTGGGGTGCCCTGGCTGTCCCCTAGGTGTCCCTGGGGGGGCCCTGGGTGTCCCTGGGGTGTCCTGGCTGTCCCCTAGGTGGCCCTGGGGGTGCCCTGGGTGTCCCTGGGGGTGCCCTGGAGGTCCCCTAGGTGTCCCTGGGGGTGCCCTGGGTGTCCCTGGTGTGCCCTGGCTGTCCCCAAGGTGTCCCTGTGGGTGCCCAAAGTGTCCCTGGGAGTGCCCTGGCTGTCCCCTAGGGGTCTCTGGGGGTGCCCTGGCTGTCCCGTCAGTGGCCCTGGGGGTGCCCTGCCTGTCCCCTAGGTGTCCCTGGGGTTCCCCTTGGTGTCCCTGGGGGTGCCCAGGGTGTTCCTTAGGTGTCCCTGGGGGTGCCCTGGCTGTCCCTGGGGTGCTCTGGATGTCCCCTTGGTGTCCCTGGGGGTGCCCTGGCTGTCCCTAGAATGCCCTGGCTGTGCCCTAGGGGTCCCTGGGGGTGCCCTGGCTGTCCCTAGGGTGCCCTGGCTGTCACCTAGGTGTCCCTTGGGGTGCCCTGGCTGTCCCCTAGGTGTCCCTGGGGTGCCCTGCCTCTCCCCTAGGTGTCCCTGGGGGTGCCCTGGCTGTCCCCTAGGTGTCCCTGGGGGTGCCCTGGGTGTCCCTGGGGGTGCCCTGGCTGTCCCCTAGGTGTCCCTGGGGGTGCCCTGAGTGTCCCTGGGGGTGCCCTGGAGGTCCCCTAGGTGTCCCTGGGGGTGCCCTGGCTGTCCCTGGGGTGCCCTGGCTGTCCCCAAGGTGTCCCTGTGGGTGCCCAAAGTGTCTCTGGGAGTGCCCTGGCTGTCCGCTAGGGGTCTCTGGGGGTGCCCTGGCTGTCCCGTCAGTGTCCCTGGGGGTGCCCTGCCTGTCCCCTAGGTGTCCCTGGGGGTCCCCTTGGTGTCCCTGGGGGTGCCCAGGGTGTTCCTTAGGTGTCCCTGGGGGTGCCCTGGCTGTCCCTGGGGTGCTCTGGATGTCTCCTTGGTGTCCCTGGGGGTGCCCTGGCTGTCCCTAGGGTGCCCTGGATGTGCCCTAGGGGTCCCTGGGGGTGCCCTGCGTGTCCCTGGGGTGCCCTGGCTGTCCCCTAGGTGTCCCTGGGGGTGCCCTGGCTGTCCCGTCAGTGTCCCTGGGGGTGAGCTGCCTGGCCCCTAGGTGTCGTTGGGGGTGCCCTGGGCGTCCCTGGCGGTGCCCTGCCTGTCCCCTAGGTGTCCCTGGGGGTGCCCTGGGTGTCCCTGGGGTTACCCTGGCTGTCCCCTTCGTGTCCCTGGGGGTGCCCAGAGTGTCCCTGTTGGTGCCCTGGTTGTCCCCAAGGGGTCTCTGGGGGTGCCCTGGCTGTCCCATCAGTGTCCCTGGGGGTGCCCTGCCTGTCCCCTTGGTGTCCCTGGGGGTGCCCGGCCTGTCCCCTAGGTGTCCCTGGGGGTGCCCTGCCTGTCCCCTTGGTGTCCCTGGGGGTGCCCGGCCTGTCCCCTAGGTGTCCCTGGGGGTGCCCTGGGTGTCCCTGGAGTGCCCTGGCTGTCCCCTAAATGTCCCTGGTGGTGCCCTGGCTGTCCCCTAGGTGTCCCTGGGGGTGCCCTGGCTTTCCCCTCGGTGTCCCTGGGGGTGCCCTGCCTGTCCTATAGGTGTCCCTGGGGGTGCCCTGGCTGTCTATAGGGTGCCCTGGCTGTCCCCTAGGTGTCCCTGGGGGTGCCCTGGGTTTCCCTGGAGTGCCCTGGCTGTCCTCTAGTTGTCCCTGGGGGGGCCCTGGCTGTCCCCTAGGTGTCCCTGGGGGTGCCCTGCCTGTCCCCTAGGTGTCCCTGGCGGTGCCCTGCCTGTCCTCTAGGTGTCCCTGGGAGTGCCCTGGGTATCCCTGGGGATGCCCTGGCTGTCCCCTAGGTGTCCCTGGGGGTGCGCTGGGTGTCCCTGGGGGGGCCCTGGCTGTGCCCTTGGTGTCCCTGGGGGTGATCTGGCTGTCCCCTCGGGTGCCCTGGCTGTCCCCTAGGCGTCCCTGGGGGTGCCCTGGCTGTCTCGGGAGTGCCCTGGCTGTCCCCTAGGTGTCCCTGGGTGTGCCCTGGCTGTCCCCTAGGTGTCCCTGGGGGTGCCCTTGGTGTCCCTGGGGGGGCCCTGGCTGTCCCCTAGGGGTCTCTGGGGGTGCCCTACCTGTCCCCTAGGTGTCCCTGGGGGTGCCCTTGCTGTCCCCTAGGTGTCCCTGGGGGTGCCCATGGTGTCCCTGGGGGGGCCCTGGCTGTCCCCTAGGGGTCTCTGGGGGTGCCCGGCCTGTCCCCTAGGTGTCCCTGAGGGTGCCCTGGGTGTCCCTGGGGTGCCATGGCTGTACCCTAGGTGTCCCTGGGGGTGTCCTGCCTTCCCCTAGGTGTCCCTCGGGTGCCCTGGCTTTCCCCTAGGTGTCCCTGGGGGTGCCCTGCCTGTCCCCTAGGTGTCCCTGGGGTGCCCTGGCTGTCCCCTTCGTGTCCCTTGGGGTGCCCTGGGTGTCCCTGGGGGTGCCCTGGCGGTCCCTAGGGTGCCCTGGCTGTCCCCTAGGTGTCCCTGGGGGTGCCCTGGATGTCCCTGAGGTGCCCTGGCTGTCTTCAAGGTGTCCCTGTGGGTGCCCAGAGTGGCCCTGGGAGTGCCCTGGCTGTCCCCTAGGGGTCTCTGTGGGTGCCCTGGCTGTCCCGTCAGTGTCCCTGGGAGTGCCCTGCCTGTCCCCTAGGTGTCCCTGGGGGTGCTCGGCCTGTCCCCTAGGTGTCCCTGGGGGTGCCCTGGGTGTCCCTGGAGTGCCCTGGCTGTCCCCTAAATGTCCCTGGGGGTGCCCTGGCTGTCCCCTAGGTGTCCCTGGGGGTGCCCTGGCTTTCCCCTCGGTGTCCCTGGGGGTGCCCTGCCTGTGCCCTAGGTGTCCCTGGGGGTGCCCTAGCTGTCCGCTAGGTGTCCCTGGGGGTGCCCTGGGTGTCCCTGGAGTGCCCTGGCTGTCCCCTAGTTGTCCCTGGGGGGGCCCTGGCTGTCCCCTAGGTGTCCCTGGGGGTGCCCTGCCTGTCCCCTAGGTGTCCCTGGGGGTGCCCTGGCTGTCCTCTAGGTGTCCCTGGGGGTGCCCTGGGCGTCCCTGGGGATGCCCTGGCTGTCCCCTAGGTGTCCCTGGGGAAGCCCTGGGTGTGCCTGGGGTGCCCTGGCTGTCCCCTAGGTGTCCCTGGGGGGGCCCTGGGTGTCCCTGGGGTGCCCTGGCTGTCCTCTAGGTGGCCCTGGGGGTGCCCTGGGTGTCCCTGGGGGTGCCCTGGAGGTCCCCTAGGTGTCCCTGGGGGTGCCCTGGGTGTCCCTGGTGTGCCCTGGCTGTCCCCAAGGTGTCCCTGTGGGTGCCCAAAGTGTCCCTGGGAGTGCCCTGGCTGTCCCCTAGGGGTCTCTGGGGGTGCCCTGGCTGTCCCGTCAGTGGCCCTGGGGGTGCCCTGCCTGTCCCCTAGGTGTCCCTGGGGTTCCCCTTGGTGTCCCTGGGGGTGCCCAGGGTGTTCCTTAGGTGTCCCTGGGGGTGCCCTGGCTGTCCCTGGGGTGCTCTGGATGTCCCCTTGGTGTCCCTGGGGGTGCCCTGGCTGTCCCTAGAATGCCCTGGCTGTGCCCTAGGGGTCCCTGGAGGTGCCCTGGCTGTCCCTAGGGTGCCCTGGCTGTCACCTAGGTGTCCCTTGGGGTGCCCTGGCTGTCCCCTAGGTGTCCCTGGGGGTGCCCTGCCTCTCCCCTAGGTGTCCCTGGGGGTGCCCTGGCTGTCCCCTAGGTGTCCCTGGGGGTGCCCTGGGTGTCCCTGGGGGTGCCCTGGCTGTCCCTTAGGTGTCCCTGGGGGTGCCCTGGGTGTCCCTGGGGGTGCCCTGGAGGACCCCTAGGTGTCCCTGGGGGTGCCCTGGCTGTCCCTGGGGTGCCCTGGCTGTCCCCTAGGTGGCCCTGTGGGTGCCCAAAGTGTCCCTGGGAGTGCCCTGGCTGTCACCTAGGTGTCCCTGGGGAAGCCCTGGGTGTGCCTGGGGTGCCCTGGCTGTCCCCTAGGTGTCCCTGGGGGGGCCCTGGGTGTCCCTGGGGTGTCCTGGCTGTCCCCTAGGTGGCCCTGGGGGTGCCCTGGGTGTCCCTGGGGGTGCCCTGGAGGTCCCCTAGGTGTCCCTGGGGGTGCCCTGGGTGTCCCTGGTGTGCCCTGGCTGTCCCCAAGGTGTCCCTGTGGGTGCCCAAAGTGTCCCTGGGAGTGCCCTGGCTGTCCCCTAGGGGTCTCTGGGGGTGCCCTGGCTGTCCCGTCAGTGGCCCTGGGGGTGCCCTGCCTGTCCCCTAGGTGTCCCTGGGGTTCCCCTTGGTGTCCCTGGGGGTGCCCAGGGTGTTCCTTAGGTGTCCCTGGGGGTGCCCTGGCTGTCCCTGGGGTGCTCTGGATGTCCCCTTGGTGTCCCTGGGGGTGCCCTGGCTGTCCCTAGAATGCCCTGGCTGTGCCCTAGGGGTCCCTGGGGGTGCCCTGGCTGTCCCTAGGGTGCCCTGGCTGTCACCTAGGTGTCCCTTGGGGTGCCCTGGCTGTCCCCTAGGTGTCCCTGGGGGTGCCCTGCCTCTCCCCTAGGTGTCCCTGGGGGTGCCCTGGCTGTCCCCTAGGTGTCCCTGGGGGTGCCCTGGGTGTCCCTGGGGGTGCCCTGGCTGTCCCCTAGGTGTCCCTGGGGGTGCCCTGAGTGTCCCTGGGGGTGCCCTGGAGGTCCCCTAGGTGTCCCTGGGGGTGCCCTGGCTGTCCCTGGGGTGCCCTGGCTGTCCCCAAGGTGTCCCTGTGGGTGCCCAAAGTGTCTCTGGGAGTGCCCTGGCTGTCCGCTAGGGGTCTCTGGGGGTGCCCTGGCTGTCCCGTCAGTGTCCCTGGGGTGCCCTGCCTGTCCCCTAGGTGTCCCTGGGGGTCCCCTTGGTGTCCCTGGGGGTGCCCAGGGTGTTCCTTAGGTGTCCCTGGGGGTGCCCTGGCTGTCCCTGGGGTGCTCTGGATGTCCCCTTGGTGTCCCTGGGGGTGCCCTGGCTGTCCCTAGGGTGCCCTGGATGTGCCCTAGGGGTCCCTGGGGGTGCCTCTGCTGTCCCTAGGGTGCCCTGGCTGTCACCTAGGTGTCCGTTGGGGTGCCCTTGCTGTCCCCTAGGTGTCCCTGGGGGTTCCCTGCCTCTTCCCTCGGTGTCCCTGGGGGTGCCTTGGCTGTCTCCTAGGTGTCCCTGGGGGTGCCCTGGCTGTCCCCTAGGTGTCCCTGGGGGTGCCCTGGGTGTCCCTGGGGGGGCCCTGGCTGTCCCCTAGGGGTCTTTGGGGTGCCCTGCCTGTCCCCTAGGTGTCCCTGGGGGTGCCCTGGCTGTCCCCTAGGTGTCCCTGGGGGTGCCCTGCGTGTCCCTGGGGTGCCCTGGCTGTCCCCTAGGTGTCCCTGGGGGTGCCCTGGCTGTCCCGTCAGTGTCCCTGGGGGTGACCTGCCTGGCCCCTAGGTGTCGTTGGGGGTGCCCTGGGCGTCCCTGGCGGTGCCCTGCCTGTCCCCTAGGTGTCCCTGGGGGTGCCCTGGGTGTCCCTGGGGTTACCCTGGCTGTCCCCTTCGTGTCCCTGGGGGTGCCCAGAGTGTCCCTGTTGGTGCCCTGGTTGTCCCCAAGGGGTCTCTGGGGGTGCCCTGGCTGTCCCGTCAGTGTCCCTGGGGGTGCCCTGCCTGTCCCCTTGGTGTCCCTGGGGGGTGCCCGGCCTGTCCCCTAGGTGTCCCTGGGGGTGCCCTGCCTGTCCCCTTGGTGTCCCTGGGGGTGCCCGGCCTGTCCCCTAGGTGTCCCTGGGGGTGCCCTGGGTGTCCCTGGAGTGCCCTGGCTGTCCCCTAAATGTCCCTGGTGGTGCCCTGGCTGTCCCCTAGGTGTCCCTGGGGGTGCCCTGGCTTTCCCCTCGGTGTCCCTGGGGGTGCCCTGCCTGTCCTCTAGGTGTCCCTGGGGGTGCCCTGGCTGTCTTTAGGGTGCCCTGGCTGTCCTCTAGTTGTCCCTGGGGGGGCCCTGGCTGTCCCCTAGGTGTCCCTGGGGGTGCCCTGCCTGTCCCCTAGGTGTCCCTGGCGGTGCCCTGCCTGTCCTCTAGGTGTCCCTGGGAGTGCCCTGGGTATCCCTGGGGATGCCCTGGCTGTCCCCTAGGTGTCCCTGGGGGTGCGCTGGGTGTCCCTGGGGGGGCCCTGGCTGTGCCCTTGGTGTCCCTGGGGGTGATCTGGCTGTCCCTCGGGTGCCCTGGCTGTCCCCTAGGCGTCCCTGGGGGTGCCCTGGCTGTCTCGGGAGTGCCCTGGCTGTCCCCTAGGTGTCCCTGGGTGTGCCCTGGCTGTCCCCTAGGTGTCCCTGGGGGTGCCCTTGGTGTCCCTGGGGGGGCCCTGGCTGTCCCCTAGGGGTCTCTGGGGGTGCCCTACCTGTCCCCTAGGTGTCCCTGGGGGTGCCCTGGCTGTCCCCTAGGTGTCCCTGGGGGTGCCCATGGTGTCCCTGGGGGGGCCCTGGCTGTCCCCTAGGGGTCTCTGGGGGTGCCCGGCCTGTCCCCTAGGTGTCCCTGAGGGTGCCCTGGGTGTCCCTGGGGTGCCATGGCTGTACCCTAGGTGTCCCTGGGGGTGTCCTGCCTTCCCCTAGGTGTCCCTCGGGTGCCCTGGCTTTCCCCTAGGTGTCCCTGGGGGTGCCCTGCCTGTCCCCTAGGTGTCCCTGGCGTGCCCTGGCTGTCCCCTTCGTGTCCCTTGGGGTGCCCTGGGTGTCTCTGGGGGTGCCCTGGCGGTCCCTAGGGTGCCCTGGCTGTCCCCTAGGTGTCCCTGGGGGTGCCCTGGATGTCCCTGAGGTGCCCTGGCTGTCTTCAAGGTGTCCCTGTGGGTGCCCAGAGTGGCCCTGGGAGTGCCCTGGCTGTCCCCTAGGGGTCTCTGTGGGTGCCCTGGCTGTCCCGTCAGTGTCCCTGGGAGTGCCCTGCCTGTCCCCTAGGTGTCCCTGGGGATGCTCGGCCTGTCCCCTAGGTGTCCCTGGGGGTGCCCTGGGTGTCCCTGGAGTGCCCTGGCTGTCCCCTAAATGTCCCTGGGGGTGCCCTGGCTGTCCCCTAGGTGTCCCTGGGGGTGCCCTGGCTTTCCCCTCGGTGTCCCTGGGGGTGCCCTGCCTGTGCCCTAGGTGTCCCTGGGGGTGCCCTGGCTGTCCCCTAGGTGTCCCTGGGGGTGCCCTAGGTGTCCCTGGGGGTGCCCTGGCTGTCCCCTAGGTGTCCCTGGGGGGGCCCTGGCTGTCCCCTAGGTGTCCCTGGGGGTGCCCTGCCTGTCCCCTAGGTGTCCCTGGAGGTGCCCTGGCTGTCCTCTAGGTGTCCCTGGGGGTGCCCTGGGCGTCCCTGGGGATGCCCTGGCTGTCCCCTAGGTGTTCCTGGCGTTGCCCTGGCTGTCCCTAGGGTGCCCTGGCTGTGCCCTTGGTGTCCCTGGGCGTGCTCTGGCTGTCCCTAGGGTGCCCTGGCTGTCACCTAGGTGTCCCTTGGGTTGCCCTGGCTGTCCCCTAGGTGTCCCTGGGGGTGCCCTGCCTCTCCCCTAGGTGTCCCTGGGGGTGCCCTGGCTGTCCCCTAGGTGTCCCTGGGGGAGCCCTGGGTGTGCCTGAGGTGCCCTGGCTGTCCCCTAGGTGTCCCTGGGGGGGCCCTGGGTGTCCCTGGGGTGCCCTGGCTGTCCCCTAGGTGACCCTGGGGGTGCCCTGGGTGTCCCTGGAGGTGCCCAGGGTGTTCCTTAGGTGTCCCTGGGGGTGCCCTGGCTGTCCCTGGGGTGCCCTGGCTGTCCCCTAGGTGTCCCTGGGGGTGCCCTGCCTCTCCCCTAGGTGTCCCTGGGGGTGCCCTGGCTGTCCACTAGGTGTCCCTGGGGGTGCCCTGGGTGTCCCTGGGGGTGCCCTGGCTGTCCCCTAGGTGTCCCTGGGGTGCCCTGGGTGTCCCTGGGGGTGCCCTCGCTGTCCCTGGGGTGCCCTGGCTGTCCCCTAGGTGGCCCTGGGTGTGCCCTGGGTGTCCCTGGGGGTGCCCTGGAGGTCCCCTAGGTGTCCCTGGGGGTGCCCTGGCTGTCCCTGGGGTGCCCTGGCTGTCCCCAAGGTGTCCCTGTGGGTGCCCAAAGTGTCCCTGGGAGTGCCCTAGCTGTCCCCTAGGGGTCTCTGGGGGTGCCCTGGCTGTCACGTCAGTGTCCCTGGGGGTCCCCTTGGTGTCCCTGGGGATACCCTGGCTGTCCCTGGGGTGCTCTGGATGTCCCCTTGGTGTCCCTGGGGGTGCCCTGGCTGTCCCTAGGGTGCCCTGGCTGTCACCTAGGTGTCCCTTGGGGTGCCCTGGCTGTCCCCTAGGTGTCCCTGGGGGTTCCCTGCCTCTTCCCTCGGTGTCCCTGGGGGTGCCCTGGCTGTCTCCTAGGTGTCCCTGGGGGTGCCCTGGCTGTCCCCTAGGTGTCCCTGGGGGTGCCCTGGGTGTCCCTGGGGGTGCCCTCGCTGTCCCTGGGGTTCCCTGGCTGTCCCCTGGGTGTCCCTGGGGGTGCCCTGGGTGTCCCTGGGGGTGCCCTGGAGGTCCCCTAGGTGTCCCTGGGGGTGCCCTGGCAGTCCCTGGGTTGCCCTGGCTGTCCCCAAGGTGTCCCTGGGGGTGCCCTGCCTGTCCTCTCGGTGTCCCTGGGGGTGCCCTGGCTGTGCCCTCGGTGTCCCTGGGGGTGCCCTGGCTGTCCCTAGGGTGCCTTGGCTGCCCCCTAGGTGTCCCGGGGGGGGCCGTGGCTGTCCCCTAGGTGTCCCTGGGGCTGCACAGGGTGTCCCTGGGGTTCCCTGGCTGTTCCCTAGGTGTCCCTGGGGGGGCCCTGGTGTCCCTGCGTTGCCCTGGCTGTCCCCTAGGTGTCCCTGGGGGTGCCCGGCCTGTCCCCTAGGTGTCCCTGGGGGTGCCCTGGGCGTCCCTGGAGTGCCCTGGCTGTCCCCTAAATGTCCCTGGGGGTGCCCTGGCTGTCGCCTAGGTGTCCCTGGGTGTGCCCTGGCTGTCCCCTAGGTGTCCCTGGGGGTGCCCTTGATGTCCCTGGGGGTGCCCTGGCTGTCCCCTAGGTGTCCCTGGGGGTGCCCTGGGTGTCCCTGGGGGTGCCCTCGCTGTCCCTGGGGTTCCCTGGCTGTCCACTGGGTGGCCCTGGGGGTGCCCTGGGTGTCCCTGGGGGTGCCCTGGAGGTCCCCTAGGTGTCCCTGGGGGTGCCCTGGCTGTCCCTGGGGTGCCCTGGCTGTCCCCAAGGTGTCCCTGGGGGTGCCCTGCCTGTCCTCTCGGTGTCCCTGGGGGTGCCCTGGCTGTGCCCTCGGTGTCCCTGGGGGTGCCCTGGCTGTCCCTAGGGTGCCTTGGCTGTCCCCTAGGTGTCCCAAGGGGGGCCCTGGCTGTCCCCTAGGTGTCCCTGGGGGTGCACAGGGTGTCCCTGGGGTTCCCTGGCTGTCCCCTAGGTGTCCCTGGGGGGGCCCTGGTGTCCCTGCATTGCCCTGGCTGTCACCTAGGTGTCCCTGGGGGTGCCCGGCCTGTCCCCTAGGTGTCCCTGGGGGTGCCCTGGGTGTCCCTGGAGTGCCCTGGCTGTCCCCTAAATGTCCCTGGGGGTGCCCTGGCTGTCGCCTAGGTGTCCCTGGGGGTGTCCTGCCTTCCCCTAGGTGTCCCTGGGGGTGCCCTGGCTTTCCCCTCGGTGTCCCTGGGGGTGCCCTGCCTGTCCCCTAGGTGTCCCTGGGGGTGCCCTGGCTGTCTTTAGGGTGCCCTGGCTGTCCCCTAGGTGTCCCTGGGGGTGCCCTTGGTTTCCCTGGAGTGCCCTGGCTGTCCCCTAGTTGTCCCTGGGGGGGCCCTGGCTGTCCCCTAGGTGTCCCTGGGGGGGCCCTGCCTGTCTCCTAGGTGTCCCTGGGGGTGCCCTGGCTGTCCTCTAGGTGTCCCTGGGAGTGCCCTGGGTATCCCTGGGGATGCCCTGGCTGTCCCCTAGGTGTCCCTGGGGGTGCGCTGGGTGTCCCTGGGGGGGCCCTGGCTGTGCCCTAGGTGTCCCTGGGGGTGCCCTGGCTGTCTCTGGAGTGCCCTGGCTGTCCCCTAGGTGTCCCTGGGTGTGCCCTGGCTGTCCCCTAGGTGTCCCTGGGGGTGCCCTTGGTGTCCCTGGGGGGGCCCTGGCTGTCCCCTAGGGGTCTCTGGGGGTGCCCTGGCTGTCCCCTAGGTGTCCCTGGGGGTGCCCTGGCTGTCCCCTAGGTGTCCCTGGGGGTGCGCTGGGTGTCCCTGGGGGGGCCCTGGCTGTGCCCTAGGTGTCCCTGGGGGTGCCCTGGCTGTCCCTAGTGTGCCCTGGCTGTGCCCTTGGTGTCCCTGGGGGTGCTCTGGCTGTCCCTCGGGTGCCCTGGGGGTGCCCTGGCTGTCTCTGGAGTGCCCTGGCTGTCCCCTACGTGTCCCTGGGTGTGCCCTGGCTGTCCCCTAGGTGTCCCTGGGGGTGCCCTTGGTGTCCCTGGGGGGGCCCTGGCTGTCCCCTAGGGGTCTCTGGGGGTGCCCTGGGTGTCCCTGGTGTGCCCTGGCTGTCCCCAAGGTGTCCCTGTGGGTGCCCAAAGTGTCCCTGGGAGTGCCCTGGCTGTCCCCTAGGGGTCTCTGGGGGTGCCCTGGCTGTCCCGTCAGTGGCCCTGGGGGTGCCCTGCCTGTCCCCTAGGTGTCCCTGGGGTTCCCCTTGGTGTCCCTGGGGGTGCCCAGGGTGTTCCTTAGGTGTCCCTGGGGGTGCCCTGGCTGTCCCTGGGGTGCTCTGGATGTCCCCTTGGTGTCCCTGGGGGTGCCCTGGCTGTCCCTAGGGTGCCCTGGCTGTCACCTAGGTGTCCCTTGGGGTGCCCTAGCTGTCCCCTAGGTGTCCCTGGGGGTGCCCTGCCTCCCCCCTAGGTGTCCCTGGGGGTGCCCTGGCTGTCTCCTAGGTGTCCCTGGGGGTGCCCTGGGTGTCCCTGGGGGTGCCCTGGCTGTCCCCTAGGTGTCCCTGGGGGTGCCCTGGGTGTCCCTGGGGGTGCCCTGGAGGTCCCCTAGGTGTCCCTGGGGGTGCCCTGGCTGTCCCTGGGGTGCCCTGGCTGTCCCCAAGGTGTCCCTGTGGGTGCCCAAAGTGTCTCTGGGAGTGCCCTGGCTGTCCGCTAGGGGTCTCTGGGGGTGCCCTGGCTGTCCCGTCAGTGTCCCTGGGGGTGCCCTGCCTGTCCCCTAGGTGTCCCTGGGGGTCCCCTTGGTGTCCCTGGGGGTGCCCAGGGTGTTCCTTAGGTGTCCCTGGGGGTGCCCTGGCTGTCCCTGGGGTGCTCTGGATGTCCCCTTGGTGTCCCTGGGGGTGCCCTGGCTGTCCCTAGGGTGCCCTGGATGTGCCCTAGGGGTCCCTGGGGGTGCCCTGGCTGTCCCTAGGGTGCCCTGGCTGTCACCTAGGTGTCCGTTGGGGTGCCCTTGCTGTCCCCTAGGTGTCCCTGGGGGTTCCCTGCCTCTTCCCTCGGTGTCCCTGGGGGTGCCCTGGCTGTCTCGTCGGTGTCCCTGGGGGTGCCCTGGCTGTCCCCTAGGTGTCCCTGGGGGTGCCCTGGGTGTCCCTGGGGGGGCCCTGGCTGTCCCCTAGGGGTCTTTGGGGTGCCCTGCCTGTCCCCTAGGTGTCCCTGGGGGTGCCCTGGCTGTCCCCTAGGTGTCCCTGGGGGTGCCCTGCGTGTCCCTGGGGTGCCCTGGCTGTCCCCTAGGTGTCCCTGGGGGTGCCCTATCTGTCCCGTCAGTGTCCCTGGGGGTGACCTGCCTGGCCCCTAGGTATCGTTGGGGGTGCCCTGGGCGTCCCTGGCGGTACCCTGCCTGTCCCCTAGGTGTCCCTGGGGGTGCCCTGGGTGTCCCTGGGGTTACCCTGGCTGTCCCCTTCGTGTCCCTGGGGGTGCCCAGAGTGTCCCTGTTGGTGCCCTGGTTGTCCCCTAGGGGTCTCTGGGGGTGCCCTGGCTGTCCCGTCAGTGTCCCTGGGGGTGCCCTGCCTGTCCCCTTGGTGTCCCTGGGGGTGCCCGGCCTGTCCCCTAGGTGTCCCTGGGGGTGCCCTGGGTGTCCCTGGAGTGCCCTGGCTGTCCCCTAAATGTCCCTGGTGGTGCCCTGGCTGTCCCCTAGGTGTCCCTGGGGGTGTCCTGCCTTCCCCTAGGTGTCCCTGGGGGTGCCCTGGCTTTCCCCTCGGTGTCCCTGGGGGTGCCCTGCCTGTCCCCTAGGTGTCCCTGGGGGTGCCCTGGCTGTCTTTAGGGTGCCCTGGCTGTCCCCTAGGTGTCCCTGGGGGTGCCCTGGGTTTCCCTGGAGTGCCCTGGCTGTCCCCTCGTTGTCCCTGGGGGGGCCCTGGCTGTCCCCTAGGTGTCCCTGGGGGTGCCCTGCCTGTCCCCTAGGTGTCCCTGGCGGTGCCCTGCCTGTCCTCTAGGTGTCCCTGGGAGTGCCCTGGGTATCCCTGGGGATGCCCTGGCTGTCCCCTAGGTGTCCCTGGGGGTGCGCTGGGTGTCCCTGGTGGGGCCCTGGCTGTGCCCTTGGTGTCCCTTGGGGTGCTCTGGCTGTCCCTCGGGTGCCCTGGCTGTCCCCTAGGCGTCCCTGGGGGTGCCCTGGCTGTCTCGGGAGTGCCCTGGCTGTCCCCTAGGTGTCCCTGGGTGTGCCCTGGCTGTCCCCTAGGTGTCCCTGGGGGTGCCCTCGGTGTCCCTGGGGTTACCCTGGCTGTCCCCTTCGTGTCCCTGGGGGTGCCCAGAGTGTCCCTGTTGGTGCCCTGGTTGTCCCCAAGGGGTCTCTGGGGGTGCCCTGGCTGTCCCGTCAGTGTCCCTGGGGGTGCCCTGCCTGTCCCCTTGGTGTCCCTGGGGGTGCCCGGCCTGTCCCCTAGGTGTCCCTGGGGGTGCCCTGCCTGTCCCCTTGGTGTCCCTGGGGGTGCCCGGCCTGTCCCCTAGGTGTCCCTGGGCGTGCCCTGGGTGTCCCTGGAGTGCCCTGGCTGTCCCCTAAATGTCCCTGGTGGTGCCCTGGCTGTCCCCTAGGTGTCCCTGGGGGTGCCCTGGCTTTCCCCTCGGTGTCCCTGGGGGTGCCCTGCCTGTCCTCTAGGTGTCCCTGGGGGTGCCCTGGCTGTCTTTAGGGTGCCCTGGCTGTCCCCTAGGTGTCCCTGGGGGTGCCCTGGGTTTCCCTGGAGTGCCCTGGCTGTCCTCTAGTTGTCCCTGGGGGGGCCCTGGCTGTCCCCTAGGTGTCCCTGGGGGTGCCCTGCCTGTCCCCTAGGTGTCCCTGGCGGTGCCCTGCCTGTCCTCTAGGTGTCCCTGGGAGTGCCCTGGGTATCCCTGGGGATGCCCTGGCTGTCCCCTAGGTGTCCCTGGGGGTGCGCTGGGTGTCCCTGGGGGGGCCCTGGCTGTGCCCTTGGTGTCCCTGGGGGTGATCTGGCTGTCCCTCGGGTGCCCTGGCTGTCCCCTAGGCGTCCCTGGGGGTGCCCTGGCTGTCTCTGGAGTGCCCTGGCTGTCCCCTAGGTGTCCCTGGGTGTGCCCTGGCTGTCCCCTAGGTGTCCCTGGGGGTGCCCTTGGTGTCCCTGGGGGGGCCCTGGCTGTCCCCTAGGGGTCTCTGGGGGTGCCCTACCTGTCCCCTAGGTGTCCCTGGGGGTGCCCTGGCTGTCCCCTAGGTGTCCCTGGGAGTGCCCATGGTGTCCCTGGGGGGGCCCTGGCTGTCCCCTAGGGGTCTCTGGGGGTGCCCGGCCTGTCCCCTAGGTGTCCCTGAGGGTGCCCTGGGTGTCCCTGGGGTGCCATGGCTGTACCCTAGGTGTCCCTGGGGGTGTCCTGCCTTCCCCTAGGTGTCCCTCGGGTGCCCTGGCTTTCCCCTAGGTGTCCCTGGGGGTGCCCTGCCTGTCCCCTAGGTGTCCCTGGGGTGCCCTGGCTGTCCCCTTCGTGTCCCTTGGGGTGCCCTGGGTGTCTCTGGGGGTGCCCTGGCGGTCCCTAGGGTGCCCTGGCTGTCCCCTAGGTGTCCCTGGGGGTGCCCTGGATGTCCCTGAGGTGCCCTGGCTGTCTTCAAGGTGTCCCTGTGGGTGCCCAGAGTGGCCCTGGGAGTGCCCTGGCTGTCCCCTAGGGGTCTCTGTGGGTGCCCTGGCTGTCCCGTCAGTGTCCCTGGGAGTGCCCTGCCTGTCCCCTAGGTGTCCCTGGGGGTGCTCGGCCTGTCCCCTAGGTGTCCCTGGGGGTGCCCTGGGTGTCCCTGGAGTGCCCTGGCTGTCCCCTAAATGTCCCTGGGGGTGCCCTGGCTGTCCCCTAGGTGTCCCTGGGGGTGCCCTGGCTTTCCCCTCGGTGTCCCTGGGGGTGCCCTGCCTGTGCCCTAGGTGTCCCTGGGGGTGCCCTGGCTGTCCCCTAGGTGTCCCTGGGGGTGCCCTAGGTGTCCCTGGGGGTGCCCTGGCTGTCCCCTAGGTGTCCCTGGGGGGGCCCTGGCTGTCCCCTAGGTGTCCCTGGGGGTGCCCTGCCTGTCCCCTAGGTGTCCCTGGGGGTGCCCTGGCTGTCCTCTAGGTGTCCCTGGGGGTGCCCTGGGCGTCCCTGGGGATGCCCTGGCTGTCCCCTAGGTGTTCCTGGCGTTGCCCTGGCTGTCCCTAGGGTGCCCTGGCTGTGCCCTTGGTGTCCCTGGGGGTGCTCTAGCTGTCCCTAGGGTGCCCTGGCTGTCACCTAGGTGTCCCTTGGGGTGCCCTGGCTGTCCCCTAGGTGTCCCTGGGGGTGCCCTGCCTCTCCCCTAGGTGTCCCTGGGGGTGCCCTGGCTGTCCCCTAGGTGTCCCTGGGGGTGCCCTGGGTGTCCCTGGGGGTGCCCTGGCTGTCCCCTAGGTGTCCCTGGGGGTGCCCTGGCTGTCCCTAGGGTGCCCTGGCTGTGCCCTTGGTGTCCCTGGGGGTGCTCTGGCTGTCCCACGGGTGCCCTGGCTGTCCCCTAGGTGTCCCTGGGGGTGCCCTGGCTGTCTCTGGAGTGCCCTGGCTGTCCCCTAGGTGTCACTGGGGGTGCCCTGGCTGTCCCGTCAGTGTCCCTGGGAGTGCCCTTGCTGTCTTCTTGATGTCCCTGGGGCTGCCCTGGGCGTCCCCTAGGTGTCCCTGGGGGTGCCCTGGGTGTCCCTGGAGTGCCCTGGCTGTCCCCAAGGTGTCCCTGGGGGTGCCCTGGGTGTCCCTGGAGTGCCCTGGCTGTCCCCTAGTTGTCCCTGGGGGGGCCCTGGCTGTCCCCTAGGTGTCCCTGGGGGTGCCCTGCCTGTCCCCTAGGTGTCCCTGGGGGTGCCCTGGCTGTCCTCTAGGTGTCCCTGGGGGTGCCCTGGGCGTCCCTGGGGATGCCCTGGCTGTCCCCTAGGTGTCCCTGGCGTTGCCCTGGCTGTCCCTAGGGTGCCCTGGCTGTGCCCTTGGTGTCCCTGGGGGTGCTCTGGCTGTCCCTAGGGTGCCCTGGCTGTCACTTAGGTGTCCCTTGGGGTGCCCTGGCTGTCCCCTAGGTGTCCCTGGGGGTGCCCTGCCTCTCCCCTAGGTGTCCCTGGGGGTGCCCTGGCTGTCCCCTAGGTGTCCCTGGGGGTGCCCTGGGTGTCCCTGGGGGTGCCCTGGCTGTCCCCTAGGTGTCCCTGGGGGTGCCCTGGCTTCCCTAGGGTGCCCTGGCTGTGCCCTTGGTGTCCCTGGGGGTGCTCTGGCTGTCCCTCGGGTGCCCTGGCTGTCCCCTAGGTGTCCCTGGGGGTGCCCTGGCTGTCTCTGGAGTGCCCTGGCTGTCCCCTAGGTGTCCCTGGGGGTGCCCTGGCTGTCCCGTCAGTGTCCCTGGGAGTGCCCTTGCTGTCTTCTAGATGTCCCTGGGGCTGCCCTGGCTATCCCCTAGGTGTCCCTGGGGGTGCCCTGGCTGTCCCTAGGGTGCCCTGGCTGTCCCCTAGGGGTCTCTGGGGGTGCCCTGGCTGTCCCGTCAGTGGCCCTGGGGGTGCCCTGCCTGTCCCCTAGGTGTCCCTGGGGGTCCCCTTGGTGTCCCTGGGGGTGCCCAGGGTGTTCCTTAGGTGTCCCTGGGAGTGCCCTGGCTGTCCCTGGGGTGCTCTGGCTGTGCCCTTGGTGTCCCTGGGGGTGCCCTGGCTGTCCCTAGGGTGCCCTGGCTGTGCCCTAGGGGTCCCTGGGGATGCCCTGGCTGTCCCTAGGGTGCCCTGGCTGTCACCTAGGTGTCCCTTGGGGTGCCCTGGCTGTCCCCTAGGTGTCCCTGGGGGTGCCCTGCCTCTCCCCTAGGTGTCCCTGGGGGTGCCCTGGCTGTCCCCTAGGTGTCCCTGGGGGTGCCCTGGGTGTCCCTGGGGGTGCCCTCGCTGTCCCTGGGGTGCCCTGGCTGTCCCCTAGGTGTCCCTGGGGGTGCCCTGGTGTCCCTCGAGGTGCCCTGGCTGTCCCCTAGGTGTCCCTGGGGGTGCCGTGGGTGTGCCTGGGGTGCCCTGGCTGTCCTCTAGGTGTCCCTGGGGTTGCCCTGGGTCTCCCTGGGGACGCCCTGGCTGTCCCCTAGGTGTCCCTGGGGGTGCCCTGGGTGTCCCTGGGGGGGCCCTGGCTGTCCCCTAGGGGTCTCTGGGGGTGCCCTCCCTGTCCCCTAGGTGTCCCTGGGGGTGCCCTGGCTGTCACCTTGGTGTCCCTAGGGTGCCCTGTCTGTGCCCTTGGTGTCCCTGGGGGTGCCCTGGCTGTCCCTAGGGTGCCCTGGCTGTCCTCTAGGTGTCCCTGGGGGTGCCCTGGGTGTCCCTGGGGATGGCCTGGCTGTTCCCTAGGTGTCCCTGGGGGTGTCCTGCCTTCCCCTAGGTGTCCCTGGGGGTGCCCTGGCTTTCCCCTCGGTGTCCCTGGGAGTGCCCTGCCTGTCCCCTAGGTGTCCCTGGGGGTGCCCTGGCTGTCTTTAGGGTGCCTTGGCTGTCCCCTAGGTGTCCCTGGGGGTGCCCTGGGTGTCCCTGGAGTGCCCTGGCTGTCCCCTAGTTGTCCCTGGGGGGGCCCTGGCTGTCCCCTAGGTGTCCCTGGGGGTGTCCTGCCTTCCCCTAGGTGTCCCTGGGAGTGCCCTGGCTGTCCCCTAGGGGTATCTGGGGGTGCCCTGGCTGTCCCGTCAGTGTCCCTGGGGGTGCCCTGCCTGTCCCCTAGGTGTCCCTGGGGGTCCCCTTGGTGTCCCTGGGGGTGCCCAGGGTGTTCCTTAGGTGTCCCTGGGGGTGCCCTGGCTGTCCCTGGGGTGCTCTGGATGTCCCCTTGGTGTCCCTGGGGGTGCCCTGTCTGTCCCTAGGGTGCCCTGGCTGTGCCCTAGGGGTCCCAGGGGGTGCCCTGGCTGTCCCTTGGGGTGCCCTGGCTGTCCCCTAGGTGTCCCTGGGGGTGCTCTGCCTCTCCCCTAGGTGTCCCTGGGGGTGCCCTGGCTGTCCCCTAGGTGTCCCTGGGGGTGCCCTGGGTGTCCCTGGGGGTGCCCTGGCTGTCCCCTAGGTGTCCCTGGGGGTGCCCTGGGTGTCCCTGGGGGTTCCCTCGCTGTCCCTGGGGTGCCCTGGCTGTTCCCTAGGTGGCCCTGTGGGTGCCCTGGGTGT
The DNA here is from genome assembly GCF_029207755.1 of Chamaea fasciata. Taxonomy (NCBI): domain Eukaryota; kingdom Metazoa; phylum Chordata; class Aves; order Passeriformes; family Sylviidae; genus Chamaea; species Chamaea fasciata. The sequence continues at coordinate 81,563 of NW_027094527.1, forward strand.
CCCTGGGGGTGCCCTATAGGTCCCCTAGGTGTCCCTGGCGGTGCCCTGGCTGTCCCTGGGGTGCCCTAGCTGTCCCCAAGGTGTCCCTGTGGGTGCCCAAAGTGTCCCTGGGAGTGCCCTGGCTGTCCCCTAGGGGTCTCTGGGGGTGCCCTGGCTGTCCCGTCAGTGTCCCTGGGGGTGCCCTGCCTGTCCCCTAGGTGTCCCTGGGGGTCCCCTTGGTGTCCCTGGGGGTGCCCAGGGTGTTCCTTAGGTGTCCCTGGGGGTGCCCTGGCTGTCCATGGGGTGCTCTGGATGTCCCCTTGGTGTCCCTGGGGGTGCCCTGGCTGTCCCTAGGGTGCCCTGGCTGTGCCCTAGGGGTCCCTGGGGGTGCCCTGGCTGTCCCTAGGGTGCCCTGGCTGTCACCTAGGTGTCCCTTGGGGTGCCCTGGCTGTCCCCTAGGTGTCCCTGGGGGTGCCCTGCCTCTCCCCTAGGTGTCCCTGGGGGTGCCCTGGCTGTCCCCTAGGTGTCCCTGGGGGTGCCCTGGGTGTCCCTGGATGTGCCCTGGCTGTCCCCTAGGTGTCCCTGGGGGTGCCCAGGGTGTCCCTGGGGGTGCCCTCGCTGTCCCTGGGGTTCCCTGGCTGTCCCCTGGGTGGCCCTGGGGGTGCCCTGGGTGTCCCTGGGGGTGCCCTGGAGGTCCCCTAGGTGTCCCTGGGGGTGCCCTGGCTGTCCCGTAGGTGTCCCTGGGCTGCCCTGGCTGTCCCTATCGTGCCCTGGCTGTACCCTAGGTGTCCCTGGGGTGCCCTGGCTGTCCCCTCAGTGTCCATGGGGGTGCCCTGGCTCTCCCCTAGGGGTCCCTGAGGGTGCCCTGGGTGTCCCTGGCGTGCCCTGGCTGTCTCCTAGGTGTCCCTGGGGGTGCCCTGGGTGTCCCTGGCGTGCCCTGGCTGTCTCCTAGGTGTCCCTGTGGGTGCCCTCCCTGTCCCTCGGGATGCCCTGGCTGTCCCCTAGGTGTCCCTGGGGGTGCCCTGGGTGTCCCTGGGGTGCCCTGGCTGTCCACTAGGTGTCCCTGGGGGGGCCCTGGCTGTCCCCTAGGTGTCCCTGGGGGTGCCCTGGCTGTCCCTGGGGTGCCCTGGCTGTCCCCTAGGTGTCCCTGGGGGTGCCCTGGCTGTGCCTGGGGTGCCCTGGCTGTCCCCTAGATGTCCCTGGAGGT